>NW_027397655.1:1269-20740 GCF_003265705.2 Callorhinus ursinus
GACACGGTACTCGATCCAAGGACCCTGGGATCATGACCTGAGCCGAAGGCAGACGCTTAACCATCTGAGCCACCCAGGCGCCCCTCCCATGTCTGGCGTTTCTTAAAATTAATCAGCCCAAATATCCCTTGTGCCAAAGAGGTATATTTTGCATGGCATATTCTGCTTCCTTCACATGGATGCACTTAGTTTGCTTATGGATTCATTTATGGAAGGACATCCTGGTTTCTTTAAGTTTGTAACCATTATGAATAGAGCTACCGTGCATAACTGCATGTGAGTTTTTGTTCGGAAATAGGTTTTCAAAGCAGTTGCTAAATACTAGAACTGCAATTGTTGGATCTTAACATGAGAGTTACTTAGGTTTGGAAAAAATGGCCAAAATGTCTTCTGAAGGGACAGTTGCTGCCATTCCTCACCTTCCAGCAACTGGTGTTCTTGTTTTTGGAGTTTATTATTTGTGATAAGTGTGCAGTACTGGCTGTCTCACTGTTGTTTAAATTTGTACTTTCCTGGGGCGCCTGGGTGGCTCAGGCGGTTAAGCGCCTGCCTTCGGCTCAGGTCATGATCCCAGAGTCCTAGGATCGAGCCCCGCATCGGGCTCCCTGCTCAGCGGAGAGCCTGCTTCTTCCTCTCCCTCTGCCTGCTGTTCTGCTACTTGTGCGTGCTCTCTCTCTCTGTCAAATAAATAAAATAAAATCTTTAAAAAATAAATAAATAAATAAATTTGTACTTTCCTAATGATGATGTCAAACATAATTTTGTATGCTTATTTTGTATCTGAATATCTTCTTTGTCCAGGCATCTGTTCAGATCCTTACCCATTATCAATTAGGATGTTTGTTTCCTTATCATTGAGTTCTGATAGTCTTTTGTATTTTTTTAATACAAATCTTTTACCAGATTTGCGCTTTGCAAATATTTCCTCCCAGTTCATGGCTTTTCTTTTAGTTTTCTGAGCAAGGTCTTTCACAGAGCAAAAGTTTTTTTTTTTAAGATTTTATTTATTTATTTGACAGAGAGAGACACAGCGAGAGAGGGAACACAAGCAGGGGGACTGGGAGACGGAGAAGCGGGCTCCCCGCTGAGCAAGGAGCCCGATGTAGGGCTCGATCCCAGGATTCTGAGATCATGACCTGAGTCGAAGGCAGACGCTTAATGACTGAACCACCCAGGTGCCCCCCAAAAGTTTTAATTTAAGAAGTTCATGTTATATTTTTTTCATTTGTGGATTGGCTTTTGGTGTTGTGTTAAAGCTCATCACTGAACCCAAGACCATGTGGGTTTTCTTTTTTTACTTTTTGTTTTTTGAAAGATTTTATTTATTTATTTGACAGAGAGAGAGAGAAAGAGAGAGAGCAAGCAAAAGCAGGGGGAACAGCAGGCAGGGGAGAAGCAGGCTTCCTGCTGAGCAAGAAGCCCGACGTGGGGCTCAATCCCAGGACCCTGGGATCACGACCTGAGCTGCAGGCAGCCGCTTAACTGACTGAGCCACCCAGGCGTCCCCTTTATTTTGATAGTTTTACATTTTAAATTTATCTACAATTTTGAATGAATTTTGGTGTAAGTTGTAAAGCCTGTGTCTGCATTTCACTTAATTCCGTATGGTTTCTAATTAATAGTTTCTATTTCGGGAGAAGTCAGGGGATAATTGGACTCCATTTCAGTTCGAATTTCCCAAATGTAATGGATTCAGCTGGACCCCAGAAGGGACAGGTGCCTCCACGGAACTGAGTGCACCGCATCCGGCACTGCCCCCACCTCCCGCAGGGGGCGCCCGAGTCCCGCTCCGCGACCCGTACAGGGCATGCGCGCTCAGCCCTCCTCCTCCGGGGCCAGGACAGGTGTTCCAAGGCCTCAGGACCGACCCACTGTGCTGACGCCCAGGCTTTGGGAGGACTTGGGGCCTCAGCCACGGTCAGGAGCCGGCCCCCTCAGGACCCGCTGTGGGGACTTCGGGAGGAGGTGGGTCCGCGTCCACGCTGACGGGAGCCGGCCTCCTCAGGACCCGCTGTGGGGACTTCGGGAGGACGTGGGGTCGTGTCCACGCTGACAGGGGCCGGGCCTCCTCAGGACTCGCCCAGGGAGGAGAAGGTGAGGAGAAGCCACCTGAGCGGGGACTGCGGAGGGGGTGCAAGCTCACAGGACCCCGCGGAGGAAGGGCGCGCTGTGTAGACGCCGGGGCGTTGTGCGCGGTGACGCAGGGTCCCACGCGGTGCTGTGCGCGGGCCTGTCGGGTCTCCCCTTCCTGGGCTCGGATCCGCTCCGTGGTCCCGGGGTCTGTGTTTACGCGCCCCTCGGATTCGGTTCCGGGGCTCCTCAGCCAGGCTGCGGTCAGGCAGCGGACACCCGCCGCGGCGCTCGTGCTCCCCGGCCTCGGCCCTGCGTGTCCTCCCCGCGTCCGCACCGTCGGGATCCGGGTGGGGCTCCGCCTGCGTCACGAAGGTCGGCGGCTCGGCTTCTCGGGGCCGCGCGGTCGTGGTGGTTTGAAGAGGAACCGACTCTGCGGGAAACCCGTCACCGCAGCGCAGACCCTCCCTCTCCACACTCAGACCCCAGCCGGCATCTCCTCACCGCCCGCGGGGTGCTTCAGGGCGTTTTACCCCCGACGGGACACTGTCCCGCGGAACCACCACAGAACCCTAAGTGAGGATGTCATCCCGGTGCCCACATCATAACCCAGGCCACGGGCCCACTTCCCCTGTCGCCACCTGCCCCACGGTCTGACGCGTCCTTTCCATTCGGATCCAGTTCTTCTTTCTGGAACTGCTCCCGACACGCTGCCTTATTTGGGTGACCTTGGTGGATGTAAAGAGTGCAATGGTTCCAGTCTGGGTGGACGGTCGTGGC
Source organism: Callorhinus ursinus (assembly GCF_003265705.2). Taxonomy (NCBI): domain Eukaryota; kingdom Metazoa; phylum Chordata; class Mammalia; order Carnivora; family Otariidae; genus Callorhinus; species Callorhinus ursinus. The sequence goes on from NW_027397655.1 coordinate 4,120, forward strand.
TTGTAACTGGGGCTGCTTTCAGTGTCCGTCCACGTCGTGACCTGCATGGGTCCCTCATTCCCGTTTAGTCACAGTGACCCCTCAGAACGTGTCAGGTGCACAGTTCTCGGCCTTGGCTGGGTTCCCATGGTGGCACGTCATTCTCCAGAACTTCTTCCTTCTCCCCGAGGGCGGCTCTGTATGTGGGAGACACCAGCTCCCCGTCCCCCTTCCCCTCGGCCCCTGCAGCCACATTCTACTGTGTGTCTCAGGACACTTCATGTAAGTGGGACCACAGGGCGTCTGTCCTTCTGTGACTGGCTGATGTCACTCAGCGTGATGACTTCCAGCTTCATGCGTGTTGTCGCCTGTGTCAGAGCCCCCTTCGTTTTTAAGGCTGAATCGTGTTCCATGGTGTGTACACCATGTTTTGTTTATCCATTCGTCTGTCAGTGGACACTTGGGTTGCTTCCCCCTTTTGGCTGTGGTGAAAAGTGCTGCTCTGAATAAGGGTACTTCTCCTTTCAATTTTGGGGGTATCTAGGAGTATAATTGTTGAACCATATGGTAATTCTACTTTGATCTATTTGACTAAATGCCAAAATATTTTATACATAGACTGCACCATTTCTCACAAACAAGGTGTAAGGGTTTCAGTTTCTCAACATCCTTTCCAAAATTTGTTATTTTACTTTTCTTGATTATAGAGATTCTCTTGTGTGTAAAAGGGCATCTAACTGGTTTAAATCTTCATTTCCATAAAGACTAAGGATGTTTAACATCTATTCATGTGCTATTCACCATTTGTATGATTTCTTTGGAGAAAGGTCTATCCAAGTCTTTTGTCTGTTTTAAAAAATGGGTTCTTTTTTTGCTGAGGAGTTGTAAAAGCTCTTTACATATTCTGGGCAACAGACTCTTATTAGATACATAATGTACAAATATTTTCTTCCATTCTGGGGGCTATCTGTTCACTTTCCAGATAGTATCTTATAATGTACAAAGATTTTTATTTTTATTTTTTTACATTTCTTATTTAAGAGTGAGTGAGTGTGCGAGTGGTCAGGGGCAGAGGGAGAAGGAGAGAGAATCTTAAGCAGGCCCCACACTCAGTGTGGAGCCTGACGTGGGCTCGATCTCATGATCCTGAGATCATGATCTGAGTCAAAATTAAGAGTTGGACGCTTAACCAAATGAGCCACCCAGGCACCCAGAACAGATTTTTAATTTTGAGGATATTATTTTATCTATTTTTTTCTTTGCTTTCTTATGCTTTGTTGTCAGATCTAATAGCATTGCTAGATCCAAGGTTATGAAGATTTATCCCCATTTATTTCTTCTAGAGTCTATAGTGTTACCTCTTACATTTAAGCCTTTAATGTATTTTGAGTTAATGTTTATATGTGGTGTGAGGGAAGGGTCTAGTTTCATTCCTCTGTACATGGATAGCCAGTTGTCTAGCACCCTTTGTTGAAAAGACCCTTCTCTCCCCCAGTGTAATGTTGTCCACCCTTGTCAAAATTCAGTGGACCATAGATGAAGGGGTTTATTTCTGGGCTCTCAGTTGAATCCTACTGATCTGTATGCATATCTTTTTTAAAAAATTATTTTATTTCTTTATTTTTAAAAATGTTTTAAATTTAAATTCAATTAACGTATAATGTATTATTTGTTTCAGGGTGAATGCATACCTTTATGACAGTATCAAAATGTTTTATTTACTGGTGCTTTGTATTAATATTTGAACTTTGGAAGAATGACCTTTCACCTTTGATTTTCTTTTTCAAGATTGTTTTGGCAATTTTGTGGTCCCTTGAAACTCCATATGACTGTTAGGATTAGCTTGTGCATTTCTTTCCAAAGGCCTTTGTGAATTTTCTTGGGAACACATTGAATTTCCACATTGCATTGTGTACTATTGCCATCTTATCTATAGTATGTCTTTTCATCGCCATGGGGTCCTCAGATTTATTTAGGTGTCCCTTTCTTTCAGCAATGTTTTGTAATTTTCAACGTACAAGGCTTGCATCTTGATTACATCTGTTCCTAAGTATTTTGTCAATGTTAATGTTCCCTAAAATGGAAATGTTTTCTTAAATTATTTTTTGGATGATTCATGGCTAATGTATACAAATAAGAGAGATTCTTGTGTATTGATATTAACTGGCTGTAGTCATTTGTTGATTGTTTAGGAAGCTCTGTGTATAAGATGATGTCATCTCTGGTCTCTGAATAGACCTAGTTCTACTGTTTTCTTCCACATGTGGATTTCTTGCCTTATCATTCTGGGTAGAACTTTCAGTACGATACTGAGCAATGAGTGAAAGCCAGCATGATGGACTTATGTTTGATTTCAGAGTAGAGCTGTCAGTCCTCAAAATTGAGCATGATGTTTGATTAGAGTTAGGGTTGGGGTTAGGGTTAAGGGTTAGGGTTAGGGTAGGTGACCCTGTGACCCATGAAGCCCGACACTCAGCATGCTGGCGCCAGGAACACTCCCCCTGTGCTGAGCTCCCAGGCAAACCCTGCACGTCCCCTCCCCTGGCTGACCCCCTGCAGGTTCTGTCCCCACCTGCCATGAGTTGAGCAGCTTTGGGCACAGCCCTTGTTTCTATGCCCTACAGACTGGGTAGAATCAGCTGCATGGGTTTCTAGCCTCTGAGCCTCAGGCTCCCCTTTCTAAGATGGGGTCCTGAGGGCTCCCATCTCTGGGAGCCGAAGGTAGGGAGGCCCCACCAGCAGACGCGCTCAGGCCAGGCCAGGAGGGTGGCTGTTGCTTAAAGCAGCCCAGGGCCTGCCCCCTTGAAGAAAGTGCACACGTTCATGGCCCAAGTTTTGGGGTCCTGCTGCCAGCCTCTGGCAGTGACCCTCCTCCAGCCCTGTCCCCTGTCCCTGTGGATACATGGTCTTCCTGGAGATATTCCTGCAGACAGTTGAGAAACACTTCATGGTGGGACACAAGGTCACCTACTACGTCTTCACCAATCAGTTGCCCGCCGGGCCCCATGTGCCCCTCCGGGAAGGCCGGAAGGTGGTGGTCCTCGGGGTTCCCGGCACCCCGAGCTGGTAGGACGCGTCCATGCAGAGCATGTGATATCCGCCGCTTCTGTAAGCAGCTCTTCCCGTCATCGCACGCTGAAATAAAGTTCTCAGACACCAATCTGAGCGGCCATGCAAGGCTGCCTCTGCAAGTAGGGCAGCAGCAGCTGGGTTCTGCACATCACTTTTACGTCATTTTTTATCAGAAAAGCAAGGGCAGACGCCTCAAAGCGTGGGAAAGGAGGACAAAGGGATGGCAAGTATCCTGAAGCTGTGAAGCAGGCCTGCACCCTCCTCTACACGCAGGCACGCAGGGAGGCCGTCATGGGATCGGGGAAGAGTGGGATGTTTGTGCTAGCAAACGCCAGGTGCAGGAAGGGGGCACGGAGGGTTACATTCTTTCCTGGCTGCTAACCTTTGCCCTGTCCCTGGGGATCATGGGATCCTGCTCCAACCGGGCCATTGTGTTCAGTAGCCTGAGAACAGGAATGCTGCTGACGTTTCAGCTGCTTCCACAATCACTCCTTAGGGCTGACAATATATTTTCTAAGATTAACTCCACAATTCCTCCGTGAGGTGGACTCCCTGGTGTGCACATAGGTGGACATGAAGTTCCACGACCACGTGAGTATGGAGATCCTGTCTCCCCACTTTGGCACCCTGCACCCCGGTTTCTACCAGGCGGCCCACAAGGACTTCAGCTATGAGCATTGGCCACAGTCCCAGGCGCACATTCCCCAGGGGCAAGGGCGAGTTTGATTACAAGTGGGCCTTTTCTGGGGGGTCGGTGGTAGAGGTTCACCAACTGACCTTGGCCCTGTCACCAGACAATGGGGGTCAACTTGGCCAATGGGATCGAGGCTGTGTGGCACGACGAGAGCCACCTGAACAGGTACCTGCTGGACCATAAGCCCATTAAGGTGCTGTCCCCAGAGGACCTGTAGGACCCACAGCTGCTGGGCTGCCACGGAGGACCTGTGAGACCCACAGCTGCTGGGCTGTCCCCCATCATGAAAAAGCTGAGATTCATGGCTGTGCCCAAGAATCACCAGGATAGCAGCAGTGGTTAGTACTTGAGGAGTCGTTTTGGTGCCCACCGGGTCTTTCACATGAGTTAACAGATGAGCCTGAAGGAAGGACGTCATCAGTTAGGAAGTATAGACGAAGGTCAGAGTGGAGGTGGGCAAAGGCCTCTTTCAGAGAGCAGGGAAGCTCTGAGCTGCTTCTATACACCTTGCCCTGCTCATCGCTTCCAGCTGCCTGGCCCTGATTTCTGTCCTTTCAATGAATTGGTCATCTAGTAAGTAACATGTTTCTCTGAGTTCCATGAGCAGATTATTCAAACCTGAAGATGTTGTGGGGACCCCAGTCTGTAGCCCATAGCTCGGAAACAGGGGTGCCTTCTCTGCCCAGCCACTGGCTGACCCCTAAGTTAACAGCACAGGGATTCAGTAGCCATAAACACAGCAAAGAATACAGACTTGACAAAGTTCGTTCAGAAAAGTCACTAAAGCAACAGTAGGAACTACAACGAGCAGCAATCATGAAGCCTGGCGTGGGGAAGGTCTGATATTCAGGATGCTCCCAGTATAATATAATCACACCCTGGACTTGTCACTGGGGCCAAATCCCCTGGCTGGGGGCCCGGTAGCTCCTACATGTTCCACGTGCCTCCCTCTGGCTCCTCCAGCCATGTCTTGTGCTGCTTCCCAGTAGAGGTCGGTTTTCACCAAAGCGAGGAAGACGGGATAGGTTTTTCTGACTCCCCACCCTCCACCCCACAGTGTTGCAAGAGAGGAAAGTTTTCCTCAACCCTCTTAGGTCCCTGGCTGAGTCTGGAAATTGACAAAGACAGATGGACAGGAGAAAAGCAAGCAAAATGTATTGATTGTTTTGGTGGGAGCCTCACAAGACCATGACGACCAGCAGAGGTGACTGGAGCAGACAGCTCTTCTACATTTTAGACAAAGAAGCAGTAAGTGTGTGAAGAATTGACAGACACAGGGGTTTGGACTAGGGCTCGTAAACGGTAAAGAAGTTAACTATGAAGATAAGGGTTCGTTTAAACAGGTGTGTTCGTATAGACCCCGTGGTCCTAAATTCCTTGACTCTGGTGATAAGCACGTCATCCCTGTGGTCCTGGGAGAGAAAGTTCCACATGGGAGTATTCTAACCTGCTTAAGGGAAGAAGGGCTGATGGCTGGGGGTCAGAGAGACCTGCTTGTTTCTGCTTTATGCAAAAGTTCTTTTAGCTTCTATATTTAATTTGCCAAGGTGCCATATTTGGGTTAGTGTGTCCTGGCCCTCACTGGCCTGGTGCTGTACTCTGTCTCCTAGTATCCAGGATATTGGGTGTGCTGCTGTGGAGACCTCCCAGCCTTGGGGTAGCCCCTTGTCCAGGGAGACACCTGCCTCAAGGGGAGGGCTGCTAAGGGTGGCCGCCCCTCCTCAGGGAGATTGGGTGGGAGAGTGCAGATCTTACTTCGAGAAACTGACTTCATTTTCTGAAAAGGTCTACCTGATAGTGGGATCATACAGGAGTTCTATTTTTAGTATTTTGGGGAAAATCCATCCTTTTCCCAGCATGGCTGTGCCAACCAAAGTCACTTCCAGATGATTTTTACTTATAAACCAGAGATTTTTCAAGAACTTCTCCAGCAGAGAACATGAGGAGAACATTTTCATGAACTTAGACAGGCAGAGATTTCCCAGGATGCAAAGTATACTAACCATATGAACAATCCGGTGACTTAGAAACTCTGAAATGAAACACCTGTTCTCCTTCTTCCATTTCTGGCTAGTGTGCTGGTCTGTGGCTCGATCCCACCTCAGACAGCTGGAAGGTTGACCTCCCAGGTCAGCTACCACTGAGATGGCTACTGTTTCTAGAAATTCTTCGGGGTGTGGCCAGGTTTCCCCACCTGTGCACTGATCAAGTAGGCGACTTCTAACAGTGGAGCCATGGGTCCTCCAGGCATGGTCCCCCCCCAGTCCCCCAGTAAAGCCATCCCACTGAGGGTTTAGGGGGACAGGAGCTGTCCCTAGGCAAACCTGGAGATTATCACTGTCCCTACCTGGCCTTCAGATGCTCCTCAGTTCCTCCTGTGCCTCTGGTGTCTTCTTGGAACCCTGACCTGTCAGTTTTTGGACAGCTGGTCCAGTGGTACCCTCATTTTCTGGGAGGGGGATTTGGTGGAATCTGCAGTGTGTCCTGCAGCCCCACCAGCATCGCTTTTTGAAGGCACATCATCTGGAAAATCTGAGGAGCCAAGACTGTGGGTCTGTGGTCTGGAGGGATTCTGAGCAGCGCTGGTGGGATGGGAGGGCTGCAAGGTCCAGAGGCAGGTTTCCAGAAAGCTGTCTGGGGTCCCCAGCATCCTACCGTTTTCGAATCAAAGCCCTGAGATCTTTAAAATGCCAGCCACGGTACAGCATGGGCCACAAAAACAAATGTCCCTGTGCACCCAACACCACCTGAACTATTGGCCATTTCTTGTCACTTGAGCTGAGTGTAAACGATTGGGAGTTGGGGCTTGAGGGGGGTTCCTGGTCCAGACTTTGTATTTGGGGGACAAAGGCCATCAGACAAGCTTGTGCTGAGCCTCAGGATAGGGTCTGTGTGGAGACCCCAGCTGCAGGCACTGCTTTCTACGGATGCCCCCTCAGCCTGCCCAAGTGCCCCTGCTGCTGGGGGAGCAACTGCCCCCTCCTTTCTTCCTGAGGGCTCTCTCCTGCACCAGGTGCCTCCTAGCCTGCCAGCCTACAGGCTGGGAGGGTGGCTACCCTGAGTTCCTCCAGTTGCTGGGGGAGCACCTGCCCCCTCCTCTCTGCAGAGGGCTCACTCCTGCACCAGGTGCGCCTCCTCCTGCCAGTCCCTGCCAGCCTGCAGCCTGGGAGGGTGACTACCCAGAGTTCCTCCAGCTGCTGGGGGAACACCTGCCCCCTCCTCTCTGCCTGAGAGCTCTCTCCTGCACCATGTGCCTCCTCTCCTGCCAGCCTGCCGCCTGGGAGGGTGGCTACCCCGAATTCCTCCAGCTGCTGGGGGAGCACCTGCCCCCTCCTTTCTGCCTGAGAGCTCTCTCCTGCACCAGGTGCCTCCTCTCCTGCCAGTCACTGCCGGCCTGCAGCCTGGGAGGGTCACTACCCCAATTTCCTCCAGCTGCTGGGGGAACCCCTGCTCCCCCCTCTCTGCCTGAGGGCTCTCTCCTGCACCAGATACCTCCTCTCCTGCCAGTCCCTGCCAGCCTGCAGCCTGGGAGTGTGACTACCCCGAGTTCCTCCAGCTGCTGGGGGAGCACCTGCCCCCTCATCTCTGCAGAGGGCTCACTCCTGCACCAGGTGCCTCCTCTCCTGCCAGTCCCTGCCAGGCTGCAGCCTGGGAGGGTGGATACCCTGACAACCTCCAGCCCTGGGGACAGATCCAGTGCGATGTGGTCTCCCAGCAGGTCTGAGCACCAGGCCCGTACATTGCTCACTCTCCTCCTGTGGGCTCACTGTACCACATCCTCCCTTAGGCTCCCTGGGCCCAAGTCCTCCTCTGCTCAGGGACCACTCTCTGCCCAGGCGCCACATGGTGAGACTGGGAGCAGGTCATCTGGACCTTCTGGACTCTCACTTCCGTGCCCGTGACATGGACACAGTGCAGCCTCACAGACTGCTCAGAAGAGACCCAGCACAGGAGGATGCAGGCCGCTGCAAGAGAGATGCCAATTGACCCCAGAGGGAGCGCATGGGACTTGCACAAGGCACTGGGCTCATGGGGCCCAGTGTGGGATCCTGGCGCCCAGCCAAGGGGCATGGGGAATCCTGGTGAGGGTGGCCCTGGCAGGGGGAGGGGGAAGCCACGGAAGGGCCCCGGAAGAGGCAGGAGACAAGGAAGACGACAGGACAGAGCTACCCAAGGAGGTCGATGGAAGGACCAAAGGATCACAGAGGCCCTTGGGAAAACTCGGAGGCCTTGGAGATGTCGGCTGAAACGCTGTCATTTGGTCTGAAAAGATGGGTCACAACACCCCAGTCGACACTGGATGATTTACTCTTTGTGGGTTCTAGGATTTAGTGCGTACCTGCCATTAGAACTCACATTGCATGAAGTCTAGGATATACTTACTTTTCATCACTTTTCAGGACTAGATTTTTCTAGAGGAAGTGCTAAGGATGGGTCTCTCCATTCATTTCTTTGTGCAACTGACCTGTTTTCAGGAGCAGATTCCTGGTGCTCATCACCACTGCTAGCCCTGAGGACTGCCCCCGTCACCTTCCACAGTGGACGTGACCATGTGGGTTGGGAGGGTGCTCACTGATGAAGCCCCAGTGCTCAGTACACAGCAGGGTCCCCAGATCCTCTGCTGAATGAGGGAGGATGGGAGAGAGGGAAAGAGAGAGGGAGGAGGGAAGGGAGGATGGAAGGGAGGCAGGATCCAGAGAGGGAAGGGAGAGAGGGAGGAGGGAAGGGAGGTTGGGAGGGGTAGAGGGGAGGGATGGAGGCAGGGAGGATGGGAGGGAGGCAGGGAGGGCGGGAGTGGGGGAGGGAAGGGAGGGGTAGAGGGGAAGGAGAGAGAGGGGGGAATGAATGAGGGAGTGAATAAACGATGCAGGGAGGGAGGGAATGAAACTACAGAAGCTGGATCCATACCTCAGGAGCCATTATTTGGGGTAAGGTCCAAGGGCATCACAGCCCGGGCCCTGGATGGTGGCTCAGGACATGTCCAACTGTCCTCCCAGTGCTGACCTTCCTTCTTGGACCCGCTTTCATCCTGTATCCTCTCCCCCTCCTCCTCAAACAATTCTCAATGTTCCCAGGAACAGGGTGGCCGGAGGTGGTCTCAGGAGGGGCTTCCCTGATCCTGTGCCCCGGATGACACCGGGACAGTAGCTGCAGGGCTTCCTGTCATGAGGACTGGGACCGTGGATCCCATCCATCTCCTTGGGCATTAGTGTTGTTGCATTCCCTGCTCTCTCCACCACTGCTGTGATGAACACTCCTGACAATACATCTGTGAAAAACCACGCCAGAGTTTCCGGGGGTGAGTTCGAGGCTGAGCATGCCAGGTGATGGGTGCACCTGTGGCCTGGGATGTGTGCTGCTCACTGTTCTCCCAGACAGGGGTGCCTGTCACCCTTCTCTCCAGGGGACCTGCATTGGACTTCCGCTTCCTCACATTCTCCCCAGACCAGACACCTGCCGGTCTGAGGGTGACCAGCGCTGCCTCCATAGGGTTTCCTTTGCCAGAGTCCATCCCCAGCAGCTCCCGCATCTCTGACACATATTCCCTGCGTGCCTATCCTTCCGCCTTGGACTTGCATGTGTTTGGTCTCCGTCCCTGTGGAACCCAGTGACTTGGAGCGTGGTTTGGACAGATTCAGGTGAAACCTTTCTTTGGCCTTGGGTTGTGAGCAATGCTTTTGCCCTTTGTGGTGTGTCTTCCAGCTTTCTGCATTTCCCTGGTTTCTGTGTGGGTCACAGGAGGAACCAGCCCTGTCCTGTCTGGGGTTAGGCTGTGGTGTCCCAGCAGGACCAGGGGTCTCGGCCCCGAGATGGTGCCCATAATTCCTAAAGTGGCCTCTATGATTCCATCTGATGTGTAATCCATCGGGGATTTCAATATCAAATAAGGGAAATTTTATGACAAATAAACACAGAAGAAAAGGAGTCCCCTTTGAAAATAGGGGGGCAGACACAAAGGCCCCTATTGTGTGATTCCACTTACCGAAACATCAGGAATAGGTAAAGGAACAGAGAGAGAAAGCAGCTTAGTGGTTGCCGGGGTCTAGACTGGAGGAGAAACAGGCAGGGAGGGCTTCTGGTTCGGGGACTCCTTTGAGGAATGAGATATTCTGCAGCAATATTCTGGGGTGTGGTGGCACAGCGTTGGGCATGTACTTAATGCTCAAGACGTGTTCAATTGAAAACAAGTAATTTTATTTAAAAAAATAATAAACAGTATATAGGACATGGAAGGATAAAATAACAGTTAATATATACCAGAGAGAAAGAACACAGGGGGAGGGGATGAAACAACCGGGCGGAGTCTCGGGTTCCAGTGATGGAACTAAGGGTAATTGTACAAGGAGCTCTCCCTGCAGGGCTGTGGGCTCTGGACGTGGTGGTGGGAGCCCTGCAGGAGCAGGAGTAGGGGCAGGGCTCAGAATAGGGGCAGGGACAGAGGCAGAGACAGAGGTAAGAGCAGGGGCAGGGGCAGGGGCAAGGGGAGGGACAGGGTCAGCAGTAGTGGCAGGTGCAGGATCCAGGGCAGGATCAGGGACAGGATCTGGGTCAGAGGCAGGAACGGGACCCCTGGCAGGGGCAGGGGAAGGGGCAGCGGCTCTGGCAGGGGCAGGAGCAGGGACAGGGGCAGGGGCAGGAACAAGAGCACAGGCAGGGGCAGGGGCTAGGGCAGGGGCAGGGTCAGGATCTGGGTCCAAGGCAGGGGCAGGGGCTGGGGTAGGGGAAGGGGGAGTGGCAGGAACTGTAGCAAGGGCAGGGGCTGGGGCAGGAGCAGGTGACAGTTCTTCCTGGACAGCGCCAGGCTCTCCATGGGCAGGTGCCGGGTTACCTGACGGCTCCTGGTCTCCTCCTGAAGTCACTGCAGGCACCAGCCCTCCCTCCAGATCCGACTCAAGTTCTTCAGGCAGTGGAACAGTTGTGAGAGAAAAGCTCACCCCCGTGCTTACTCTCCATGGGCCTTTGCAGAGACAGAGCACAGCCCAGGGTCTCCCAGAGAAGCCACAGCCGAGAAGGAACCTTCACGGGGACGTCTCTCCGACTGCAGTCCACCCGCTCTGTGCTCTGTGCCCAGTCGTTGCTCCTGGCCCCACACCAGCCTCTGGGGACTCCTCCCTGTGGGGCCAGCACCGACCCGTCCCCACACACCACAAACACCCAGCCCCAGCCTTCTCACCTTCAGCCTCGGCCTCCATGGGCTCCGGCTCCTGGACCACTGTCCGGTGGACGACCACCTGGGACGGTGGTCCGCGTGGTTTCGGAGGTCTTGCCCGGCAATCTCCAGCACCTGTTTCTTGGGATGCCTTTGGGGTCACCCCCTCTGTCAGGGAGGAGGGCACGTCCGCCAGCTGCCTCTCCGTGTCCTCCGTGGCCTTCTGCAAAGACAGGGACCGTTGGCCGGCCCCAAGGCATCACAGCCTTGCCTGGCCATCCGCACTGTCCTCCTGCCCAGTCCCCCTGCTGCTCCCAGATCAGACACACACCTGTGCGTGCACAGCCCTCCACCTGGGATACAGTGACCCATACCTGCAGGGCTATCGGGAACAACCTTGGGCAGAAGGGGCAGCGCCCGCACACCCCATCCCACATAGCCAGCCTTGACCTTGAACATGACCTGCCCACTGGGTATCTGACCCCTCATCAGCCTGCTCCTGCTTGGGGTGGCCCCACCCCCATGACCCCTCTTTACACACACACTCACACACACACTCACACACACACACATGTGCGTGCACACACACACACACACAGAGGGAGGGCACCTGGGGCTACACAGGTCAGATCAGAGCGAGTGGGGCTGGGTGGTCAGCTCTGGGCCTCCTGGTGTCACCTTTCTGTCCTTCTGGCCAAATGGCCAGAGGCGGTGGGGAGCCCTGACATGAAATCCCCAGCGGGGAACAGTGTCTGCAGGGCGCGCTTTCTTCCGCCTGCAGCCTCTTGACCTTGGCAGGCAACATGCGAAAATCTTGCTTTGAGGATCTCCAATGAAATGAGCTGGGCAGGGGGCTGTCTGTGGAATGTGGGTGCCTGGTTACCGGGGTTCCAAATTCTGTTGGGCTCTGTTTTCAGGGAAGTGAGGTCACCACTGCCTGGGGTCCCTTTAACCAAATTCCTCCTCACACAAGAGCCCCACGAGGGCCTCCCTCCACTGCTGCTCAATGCTCACACTCCCCCCATGCCCCATCCATACAGTGACACCCACACAGCCCACCCACAGCCCCCGGGGAGGCCTGGGTGCAGCTGGTGTCCCTGCTGTGAGGACACAAAGCTGGGTTCAGACCGGACTCCTGCGCATGCCCAGGGCTATGAACCTGGACAGACCCTGTGCCTCTCAGGGCCTCCCAAGGCTCCCCATCTGCACATCAGAGTATTCTGGCTTCTAGTTCTAGGGATGCCATCAGGGGTAGGACCTCTACACTTGTTCCGTACCTGCTATCACAGGAGGCTGTGGCATACTTGTCAATGCAAGGATGAGCCAAGGAGCTGGGCATGGCATGGAACACAGCTCAGAGGGGCTTGGGTCTGCTCTGGGGTCCAAGCAAAGCCACCCACCTCCTGCCTGTGTCCCAGCCCCTGTGGAAAGTAGTAATGAACTGATTCTGACCTTGTTCCCTGGTGACGCAGACTTCCAGGGGCTCCCATTAGGGTTAGGCTCAGGTCCCTGGACCTCGTCTGTGCCCATGTGCTGGACAGTCCCCACAGTGGCCCCTGGCACCGCTGAGTCCTGGTCACACATCCCTGTGGAATCCCCTCCCCTCCAGGGTGGATGGCCTGTGTGATGGCGCTCTCAGGATTGGAATGGCACAAAATGCCGGGATGTCATTTCCAAGCTGGTGGAGGAAAGTCTATGACGTCTCCTGGTTCCCTCTGTCCTCTGTTCATTCTCTCTCTGTCTCTCTGTCTCTGTCTCTCACAGGAGCAGGATCTGTGGGTTCCATGGGCGATGTGGGAAACCTCAGAAGCCTCCCTTGTCGCTGTTTCCTTCTCCGGTCCTGGTGCTCCAGTCCTTCCTAAGGTTTCCTTACCCTGACCAGAGCAGTGATTTCCCTGCTATGGGAAGGGAGACAGGGAGAAGAGCAGTCTGCCCCTTCCCCTTCTCCTCTCCTCCTTCTGCCTTGTCTTCCTGGCAGGAGCCAGAACAGGCGTCCAGCCTGCCCCTGGCAGCAGCCCCGGCTGGAGTCAGAGGGGTGGGAAGGAGGCCAGGGAGGAGGGGCTCAGCAGCAGGATGCCCGAGTGTGAAGGGGGTAGTTACTGTAATGAGGGACCCCATGGGCATTCAGGGATTTCAGCCCTTTTTAGACATTCGCAGTGGCCCCAGGACTTGGCCCCTCCCAACATCCTTCACTCTCCACTCTCCTGCATCCTCCCCAGCCCAGTCCTTGTCCACAGCCAGTCCTCCTTCTGGCCCCAGGGGCTCCACGGCCAGTGAAATCATTACAAGCTGGAACCGAGTCATCCCTATGGGGCCTGGTTCCGGGTCCTGCAGCCCCACAGGGAGGAGAGCTGAGGCCAGACAGGAGCGGGGAGAGGGCAGAGTGGACTCTCTCTGGGGGCCATGGATCCCTGGTCAGTGCAGACCCTGTTGTGTGCTGGCCCCTAAGGCACCCAGATTCCAGCTCCGGGTCAGGCTCTGGGAGGGAGACCAGAGTGTGGCTCCTGCTAGCTCAGATGTGTCATTCTGTCCTGTAGCTACAGCCTGTCCCACCAGCTGACCTCCCCCTCCTAGTCGGCCAGCTTACCTTCAAGGTCAAGAACAGGCCATCATGAAGGTCAGGGGCCAGTGCGTGGCTGGTCAGGCAGGGGAGAGCTCACTTTCACCTCAGGGAGTCTCTGGCTGGTCTAGCAGGGGCTCTGGAGTGCTGGCTTTCCAGCATCTCTGCTGACCAGCTCTGGGACTGGAGCCATTTACCTCCCCTCTCTGGGCCTCGCTCTCCTCCTCTGTGCAATGGGGTGATGCTGAATGATCCCTCCCATGGCCGGAACTTGTGGAGTGCTGGTGATTGATGTAAGCTGGGCAGAGAGCCTGGATTGCAGAGTGCAGAGGGGGATGGTGAGCAGTGTGGGCAGGGAGCACTCCTTCCCCCAAAAGCAATTGAGATCTTCCATGCAGCCGCCAGGCCCCTGGCTGGGAGCCCAGGGTCAGAGGCCGACCACACTCCTGACACCAGGCCCCTGCGTGTGGCTCTTCCTCAGCACTGGGACACGGTGGGGACCCCGGGACATGGGGCCAGCTCCTCTCTCTGAGGGAAGGAGAACAAAGAGGACTTTCCTTGGGGTCCCCCAAGGCCACAAAAGAGGGGAGGAGGCTTCCCCCAAACAGTACATTGAAATTCTGCTTCTGTTAGGACCTGAGCGTTGGGGTTTGGTTATTTCACTTGCTGGGCTGACGAGACACACTTGCTCTCCATGACTCCTCCTCAGATGAAGAACTCTTGCAGGTCCCAGGAATCCTGGACCTGGGGAGGGGAGAGGGGCCAGTACCCTCCCTGGCTCCTGCAGGAGACCTGTCCTCCCAAAGCCAGGATGCTTTCGGGTCGTGATACTGCGCTAAGGTTGGAGACGGCCTGTCACTGTTCCTGACTCTGGGGCTGAGTGGGCGTTTTTACACATAGCAACACCCACCTAAGGCAGGGGCTTCAGAAAGAACACACTCATGGACCCGGTCCCGCCCCTGGACGGTGGCTGCCTTCCCCGGCTCCAGAGGAAGAGGGATATCCTCTCCTTCTCTGGGCATTTTTCCTCTGATCCACGAGCAAGCACTGAAAAGATTCTAGTCTTCCTCTGGAAGTGCACCAGCCCTGAGTGGGCCAGTCAGTGTCCACACACGAAACGGACAACGTGCTAAGTAAGTGCAGGAGGTGATCCTGTTCAAATGGCCTGCGGATCTGGGAGGTTGCTGTTTCTGTGCCCTCCAGTGGGCCCCCTTTCCCTGGATAGAAATTCTGTGGAGTCTCCTCTCTGCCCTTGGAGCTCCGTTCCTGCTGGTTTCAGGACCAAGGGACTCCAACTGAGCATTGTGCCCCATGTCCTCAGGGATGGTGGTCATGGTCCCTCAGGAACGTCTGAGAGGGTCCGCCAGATTCCTGTTCCCTTCGGCACAAGTGTGGTGGCAACAAGCCGCAGAGCCAACCTCCAACTTCAGCATTGTGCCCCATGTCCTCAGGGGGATGGGGGTAATGGTTCGTTATGATTGTCTGGGAGGGCCCTTCAGGTTCCTGCTCCCCTAGGCATAGGTGCGGTAGCAAGAAGCCCCGGAGCCATACCCCAATTTCAGCATTGTGCCCCGTGTTACACAGGGATGGTGATAATGGTCCGTTGGGATAGTCTGGGAGGGCCATCCAGGATCCCGCTTCCCAGTCACAGGTGCGTTGGCTGGAAGCCCCAGACTCATCCCCCAAATTCAGCATTGTGCCCCCGGGGATGCTGGTCATGGGCTGTCAGGTTGGTACCGGAGGATCCTCCAGGTGGGGGCCTGGAGGCTCGAGTCAACCAGATCCCACTCAAGTTGCATGAGGAACAGATGATTTGAGGTGTTCATTTGGAAGAGGAATTTCGCTTTTCAAAAATGTCAAAGACATTGGTCCACTTTAGAATGAAGATAATTACTACTTAAAGGACAAGTGTGTGTTTCCCCTTCTCCCAGGAATTGAAGAAGGTGTGCAGGCCATAGGTCAGAGGACCTACTTATCCCCACCTGACAGCACTTATCTGCTCTGGATCTATGAGCCTCAATGTTTTGAACATCAGGCTGGGAGTCAGTGATGCAGCATTTCACAGGAGGTCAGTGTTCAGAGAAAGCAGCAGGTTCATTAGGCACAGTGTTATGTTCATCTCAGGACTGGAGGGCAAATATCTCATGAACGCCAAACTTCCGGGGATTTCCTCTTTTCTCTAGTTGACCCAGATTTATGGTTAGAGTTATGGTACGGTTTAGGGCATGTGTTAGGTGTAGGATACGGTTTAGGTTTAGGGTACGGGTTAGGGTATGGTTTAGGGTTAGGTTCGGGACCTCTACACATGTTCCGTGCCTGCTATCACAGGAGTCTGATTCAAACTTGGCAATGCAAGGATGAGCCAGGGCCTGGGCTTGGCATGGAACACAGCTCAGAGGGGCTTGAATCTGCGCTGGCGTCCAGGCAAAGCCACCCCCGTCCTTCCTGTGTCCCAGTCCCCGTGGGAAGTTAGTAATGAACGGATTCTGACCTTGTCCTCTCACAACACAGAGTTCCAGGGGCTCCCATTAGGTTTAGGCTCAGGACCCTGGACCTCTTTTGTGCCCATGTGCTGGGTAGTCCCCACAGTGGCTCCTGGCACCAATGAGTCCTGGTCTCACATCCCTGTGGAATCCCTTCCCCTCCAGGGTGGATGGCCTATGTGACGGCGCTCTCAGGAATAGAGTGGCACAAAATGCCGGGATGTCATTTCCATGCTGATGGAGTCCGTGACTTCTACTGGTTCCCTCTGTCCCGTGTTCATTCTCTGTCTCCGTCTCTGTCTCTGTGTCTGTGTCTCTCACAGGAGCAGGATCTGTGGATTCCATGGGCATTGTGAGAAACCTCAGAAGCCTCCCTTGTCGCTGTATCCTTCTCGGGTCCTGGTGCTCCATTCCTTCCTAAAGTCTCCTCACACTGACCAGAGAAGTGATTCTGGATCCTCTTCCACATGGGGACCCTGAGGCTGCAACAAGGAGGGCCCTGACCTTGGTCTCCAGACAGGTGGCCCAGTGCTCTTCCAAGTTCTCCGTAGCCAGGTCCTCAGCCCCCCAAGCCGTGAGTCAGTCCTCTGCTGAGAAGGACCTCGAGGGGGTAGAAAACCTTTTCCCCCCGACTGGGATCACAGGGGGTCGGGGATGGAGATCCAAGGCTTCTGGGGCTGAGT
>NW_027397656.1:0-4995 GCF_003265705.2 Callorhinus ursinus
GGTAACCACCATTCTACTTATGTCTCTATGAATCTGACTATTCCAGTTATCTCATATAAGTGGACTCGTACAGTATTTGTCCTCTCATGTCTGGCTTATTTCAATCAGCATAAGGTTTTCAGGTTTCATGCATCTCGTAGCATGTGTCCGAATTTTTTTCCTTTTTGACATTGGATGATATTCACTTGTATGGACATAACCATATTTTGTTTACCCATTCATTCATCACTGGACATTTGGGTTGTTTCCTGGTCTTTGTAAATAGTGCTGCTATGAACACAGGTGTACAAATACAAATACGTCTTCGAAATCTTGCTTTCAGTTCTTTTAGATATGTGTATACCAAGAAGTGGAATTGTGGCATCATATAAAAAAATTCTATGTTTAATTTTTTTGGGAAAAATGGCTGCAGTGGCTGTACCATTTCACAGTCCCACCAGCAGCGCTCCAGGATTCCAGTTTCTCCACTAACACGTGTTGTTTTAAAATATAATTGTTATCCTAACGGGTGTGCAGTGGTATCTCATTGTGGCTTTTATTTGCATTTCCCTGATGGTTAGTGATGTTGAGCACTGTTTTATGTTCTTCCTGGCCATTTGTATATCTTCTTTGGAGAAATATCTATTTGAATCCTTTGCCCGTTTTGAATTGGGTTGTTTTGTTGTTGACTTTCAGGAGTTCTTTATATATTCTGGATATTAATCCCTTATTAAATATCAAATTTGCAAATATTTTCTCCCATTCTGTGGGTTGCCTTTTTACTCTATTGATAATGTTCTTTGATGCACAGCAGTTGTTAATTTTGATGAAGTTCATTTTATACATCTTTTTTTCTTTTTTTGCCTGTGTTTTTGGTGTTATATTAAAGAAATCATCACCAAATCTAATGTCATGAAGATTTCTATCTATGTTTTCTTCTTAAGAGTTTTAACTCTTACATTTGGGGTCTTTGATCCATTTTGAGTTAATTTTTGTATATTGTGTAGTGTTTAACTTATAAATACTCATGTCATAATCCTTTTTTGTCTTTAGTATTATGAATATCTGAGTTCTCTTGTCAATTACTTCAATGATTACGTAGCTAAAATCTATTAACCAGGTGGCAATGATCTATTTTCTTTCTTCTTGTTGCTGGCCTTTTTTTTTCCTTTTTATTTTGAACTTCAGGTGCACAGAATTGGATTAATTATAATCCTTGGTTCATACACAAATTTTTCATTGGTTCATGTGTGACCTGTTTTTGATTAACCTATTTTTAAATAGTATGCACACATGAACTGTTACCCAGGATACTAAACCACTGACTCGAGCTTGTTAAGTATCCAGCAGGAGAACTGAAATATGGACAGTAATTTATATGTTCCTGTTCTTTATACCTGCCATAGTTGCACAGCATCACTTGTCTTTCGGTCCATCTCTTCTTCTTTAAGTAAGCTCCACACCTAGCATGGAGCCCAGCAGGGGGCTTGAACTCACAACCCTGCAATCAAAACCTGAGCTGAGATCAAGAGCTGGTCGCTTAACTGACTGAGCCTCCCAGGCACCCCAGTACTCTATTCTTCAAGTGCATTTACTTAGATGGTACGTTCCAAATGGTTTTCTTATGTTGCCACTTTCACTGATATAGCTGTTACTTTAAAATGGTCACAGATTAATACATAACAGTACCAAAATAGCCTCATAATCCCTTCATTAAATTAATAATAAATAACATTTATTGAGTGCTTACTAGGTATCTCATTTGAGTTTCACAACAAGCATATGAAGTAGGTATTTCACAGCATGTAGCCAAGGTGGCATAGTCAGCGTGTGATGGAACGAGAGTTTGAATCCAGGCAGGCTGATTTCATAGCCTGTACTATATTTACAGTCTTATAAAGTTTAAACCTCTACCATAACAGGGTTATGTCGGATCCAGCTAGATTGGTTACATAAAATGCTTGTTGTAAGGCTAATGAAAGGACCAAGGAGAACTGGTGAAACTAGCTGGCAGGGAATTTTGGGGTCTAGCTGCACCATTTAAATTCTTCCTTATTCTGGCTATGGTTTAAGCTCCCTAACTTGGCTGTAGTATTTTTGGTGCAGTTCTGGGGTTCACTAGGACTTTTACAACAGGGGAGATTTTAGGACCCTCTGATTTTCTTGGCTTCCTTTTGGCCACATAGAGTGGGGATATAATGGAGATGCCAGGAATCATGCTCTCTCTACTGCTTCCCTAGGTCAGTTTACCTGCCTTTTTCTACCAGGGTCTTGCCTTCATCTCCATGGCTCACTCCATGTACTGCAGATAAAAACTTTAGCCCTTCCCTCTTGAGAGTAGAGGTTGGGCAGAAGATGGGAGCCAATCATCAGTCTTGTATCTAAATTTGAAATGCAGGTGTCTGGAGGTCTGTAAGTTTTTTCTGAGCTTTGTCCCTGCTCTCCAGCCAAAGACCACCAGGAATATACCTGTAGTTGGACAAGTTGGGTTGATTGCATGTTGCAGTAAGGGAAAATGCACACCATTGGGAATTGTGGGGTGTTTCAATAAGAGAGCATTTGAAAGGAACTTTTAAAAATAGGATTTGGGCTTGTGTGGGGTGATTTGGAAAGAGTTTAAAGAAATGGGGCTTTGATTTGTATTGGATGCTGTTAGGAAGCAGAGATAATTCTATGATTGAGTATCTTAATCTTCTATAGAAGGAAAGAAGACTGGGTGGGTTGAACTTAAAACTTATTGGTAATAAGAAGCAAGTCATTCATGTAAGCCATGGTGGGGAGATATTTAGTCATTTTTATGATTTGGATGGTATTCATGTTTTTTGCTTTGTTCAGGCATGATTACAGAGTGATGTTTATTCTTTGTCCATTATGGTCCCATAGTGCCCTTCTCTGATGTTGATGTTCTCTGAAGTTGTTTATTTTCAAGAGGAGAATCATCAAGACCTAGCTGTGAGTGCCTCACTCTGAGCTGCTAGCCAGTTTGTAGCAACAACAAGGCCTAGCTGATAGTAGCAGGGCTTCCAGATGTCAGGGGCTGCTTTTCTCTTTCTCAGTGTGTTCCATAAAGTCTTACAGTTGAACGGCATAGTAGATACAAATCCAATAGCTGACATATATTGATTTTATAACATAGGTGAGCAAAAAGGAATGGGATAGAGGTATAGAGGATTCTTTGTATTTGATTTTGCTAAACTGGGTTAAATGAACTTCTGGGAGGTGGCACAGTAGCCCATGAAGATGTTCATGTGGGAATCTCTGGAACCTGTATGTTATCATAAATGGCAGAAGGGCTTTGCAGATGTGATTGTGTTAAGGGAGAGATTGTCCTAGGTTATCTGGGTGAATGCAGTGTAATCACAAGAGTCCTTTAAGAGGGAGGTGGGAGAGTCAGAGTCAGAGAAGGAGATGTGACAACAAGCGGAGGGTGGAGTGAAGCACTTTGAAGGTAAGGAAATTGAATAGCCTCTAGAAGCTGGAAAAGTCAAGAAAATGGATTCTCCCTAGAGTCCACATCACGGAAGGCACTAGCCTTGCTGACGTCTTGATTTTAGCCAGTGATACCCATGTTGGATTTGTGACCTTTAGAACTATGAGGTAATAAATTTATGTTAGGTGCTAAGTTGCGGTAGTTGGTTACAGCAGCCACTCAGAATCCTTTATCAGGAGGCTTTGACCTTCACCGCTCTCCTTGTGAGTATACTTCACTTCTCTCTAGTTTTTTACTTGGGGTTGAAGGAGACTGAGGCATTTCTGATTGCATGTAAGATTTTTTTTTTCTTTTTATTCTTTCCATCTTAAGTGATAGTTGGAAGTACATTTCCTGAGAGGTATAGGCATCCAAAGAATGCCGTATCATTTCAGGACGATTTCTAGTGTTAGTTTTCCTTTTGTTTCGAAGCTAATTTTATACAGTAGGATAGAATATACTCTCAGAGCTGTATGCTTTTGTTTTATTCTGCACTGTATTTGTAGAAGGTAATTGTAGATATTTACTCATGATATGGTTTTGAAGATTATATACAAATATAGTAATATAGGTTAATTTTCTGAAAACCTTGGTGGTAAGATAATTCAAAGAACTTAAGACATCATAAGAAAAAACACACATGAGGTGATAAAGTTCAGAATTTGTCTTTGAAAGCCCTTGTAAATGTTTTAACACTTAAGATGAAACCGTTCAAAAAGGGTACACAATAAAGACAATAAATTCTAATTTTACAGTTAATATCTGTTATCTGTTGTATGTTAGAATTTTCAGAATCCCCTTCCCTAGAATTTCAGTGGGATCCTTGTGATGCATTTTGGATTGTTTTGAATAATATGCATTATGAGAAGTATTTCCTTATGTCTGTTCTTTCATCCAGATGTCTTTCTGATTTTTGGCTCAGAGTTGTTGACTCCTGGGACCCAACTCCTCACTATCATTCCACTGGCACAGAAGAACTTGTGTGCTGGAGGTGGGGGATGCTTTGGGTGACTTTTCCCGATTGCTGCATGGAGAACCCTAGCTCTGTGTCAGAGTACTTGTTATCTTTTATGTTCCTGTTTTTCTCCTGCCCCCACAGATGGTAGTGGGGTCCCTTCTGCAGCTCGGATTTGCCTTCCCGAGGTGACATTGTAAAAACTACTTCTCTGTCATCCCACTTTACTTGTCTTTCCATTGCTGACCCATCGCCACCAGGAGTGACTTGAAATTTGGTGGTGCCAGAATTTTTTTTTTTTTTTAAAAGCTTTGTATAATTAAATTTGCATGGACTTCAAATTGTGTGAGGGGAACTTGAAGTTGGAGAGGGAATAAAATATCATTTTCTTTTCTTTGTGGGTCTTTTTGTGGCAGTACTCATAATAAAACTTGTGTTTCAGTTGTGTAGGCCATAGATTCTCTAGATAGAATTGTTAAAGTATTCTGATACTTAATATCAGTTTTTCACATGTCTTCGGGGCTTAGGCTTCAGGAACATTCCACATATCCTTTAATAAATTAATTTTTTTTAGAGAGAGAAGGAGAGAGTG
>NW_027397656.1:5005-5436 GCF_003265705.2 Callorhinus ursinus
AACACCTACCTTAGGGATGCCTGGGTGGCTCAGTTGGTTAAGCATCTGCTGTTGGCTCAGATCATGATCCCAGGGTCCTGGGATCGAGTCCTGCATTGGGCTCCCTGCTCAGCGGGGAGCCTGCTGCTCCCCCTGCTTGTGTGCTCTCTCTCTTTCTGACAAATAAATAAAATCTTTTTTTTTGATTTTTTAAAATTAATTCAGGGTGATAGAAACATTGCAAAAATAGCATGGTGAATGCTCATATACTCTTTTTTTTTTTATCATGTTAATCACCATACATCACATCATTAGCTTTTGATGTAGTGTTCCATGACTCATTGTTTGTGCATAACACCCAGGGCTCCACGCAGAACGTGCCCTCTTTAATACCCATCACCAGGCTAACCCATCCCCCCACCCCCCTCCCCTCTAGAACCCTCAGTTTGTTT
>NW_027397656.1:5536-20731 GCF_003265705.2 Callorhinus ursinus
CTCATGGTTTGTCTCCCCCTCCAATTCCCCCCCTTCATTTTTCCCTTCCTATCTTTTTTTTTTTTAACATATAATGTATTATATGTATAATATAATGTATTATTTGTTTCAGAGGTACAGGTCTGTGATTCAACAGTCTTAGACAATTCACAGCATTCACCATAGCACGTACCCTCCCCCACTGTCTTTCACCCAGCCACCCCATCCCTCCCACCCCCCACCACTCCAGCAACCCTCAGTTTGTTTCCTGAGATTAAGAATTCCTCATATCAGTGAGGTCATATGATACATGTCTTTCTCTGATTGACTTATTTCGCTCAGCATAACACCCTCCAGTTCCATCCACGTTGTTGCAAATGGCAAGATTTCATTCCTTTTGATGGCTGTATAATATTCCATTGTGTATATACACCATATCTTCTTTATCCATTCATTTGTCAGTGGACATCTTGGCTCTTTCCATAGTTTGGCTATTGTGGACATTGCTGCTATAAATATCGGGGTGCACATACACCTTCGGATCCCTCCATTTGTATCCTTGGGGTAAATACCCAGTAGTGCAATTGCTGGGTCGTAGGGTAGCTCTATTTTCAACTTTTTGAGGAACCTCTATACTGTTTTCCAGAGTGGTTGCACCAGCTTGCATTCCCACCAACAGTGTAGGAGGGTTCTCCTTTCTCCACATCCCGCCAACATCAGTTGTTTCCTGAATTGTTAATTTTAGCCATTCTGTGAGGTGTGAGGTGGTATCTCATTGAGGTTTTGATTTGGATTTCCCTGATGCCGAGCATGTTGAGCACTTTTTCTTGTGTCTGTTGGCCATTTGGATGTCTTCTTTGGAAAAATGTCTGTTCATGTCTTCTGCCCATTTCTTGATTGAATCATTGTTCTTTGTGTGTTGAGTTTGGTAAGTTCTTTATAGATTTTGGATACTAGCCCTTTATCTGATATGTCATTTGCAAATATCTTCTCCCATTCTGTTGGTTGTCTTTTGGTTTTGTTGACTCTTTCTTTTGCCGTGCAGAAGCTTTTTATTTATTTATTTTTTTTTTAAAGATTTTTATTTATTTATTGAGAGAGAGAGAGAATGGTAGAGAGAGAGCACGAGAGGGAAGAAGGTCAGAGGGAGAAGCAGACTCCCTGCCGAGCAGGGAGCCCGATGCGGGACTCGACCCCGGGACTCCAGGATCATGACCTGAGCCGAAGGCAGTCGCTTAACCAACTGAGCCACCCAGGCACCCCAGAAGCTTTTTATCTTGATGAAGTCCCAATAGTTCATTTTTGCCCTTGCTTCCCTTGCCTTTGGCGATGTTTCTAGGGAGAAGTTGCTGCAGCTGAGGTCGAAGAGGTTGCTGCCTGTGTTCTCCTTTAGGATTTTGATGGAATCCTGTCTCACATTTGGGTCTTTCAGCCATTTGGAGTCTATTTTTGTGTGTGATGTAAGGAAATGGTCCAGTTTCCTTCTTCTGCATATGGCTGTCCAGTTTTCCCAACACCATTTGTTGAAGAGACTGTCTTTTCTCCATTGGACAGTCTTTCCTGCTTTGTCAAAGATGAGTTGACCATAGAGTTGAGGGTCCATTTCTGGGCTCTCGATTCTGTTCCATTGATCTATGTGTCTGTTTTTGTGCCAGTACCATACTATCTTGATGATAACAGCTTCGTAATAGAGCTGGAAGTCCAGAATTGTGATGCCACCAGCTTTGCTTTTCTTTTTCAACATTCCTCTGGCTATTTAGGGTCTTTTCTGGTTCCATACAAATTTTAGGATTATTTGCTCCATTTCTTTGAAAAAAGTGGATGGTATTTTGATAGGGATTGCATTGAATGTGTAGATTGCTCTAGGTAGCATTGACATCTTCACAATATTTGTTCTTCCAGTCCATGAGCATGGAACGTTTTTCCATTTCTTTGTGTCTTCCTCAATTTCTTTCATGAGTATTTTATAGTTTTCTGAGTACAGATCCTTTGCCTCTTTGGTTAGATTTATTCCTAGGTATCTTATGGTTTTGGGTGCAATTGTAAATGGGATCAACTCCTTAATTTCTCTCTCTTCTGTCTTGTTGGTGGTGTATAGGAATGCCACTGATTTCTGTGCATTGATTTTATATCCTGCCACTTTACTGAATTCCTGTATGAGTTCTAGCAGTTTTGGGGTGGAGTCTTTTGGGTTTTCCACATACAGTATCATATCATCTGCAAAGAGTGAGAGTTTGACTTCTTCTTTGCTGGTTCGGATGCCTTTTATTTCTTTTTGTTGTGTGATTGCCGTGGCTAGGACTTCTAGTACTATGTTGAATAGCAGTGGTGATAGTGGACATCCCTGCCACGTTCCTGACCTTAGGGGGAAAGCTCTCAGTTTTTCCCCATTGAGAATGATACTCGCTGTAGGTTTTTCATAGATGGCTTTTATGATATTGAGGTATGGACCCCCCCATGCCTATACTCTGAAGAGTTTTGATCAAGAAAGGATGCTGTACTTTGTCAAATGCTTTCTCTGCATCTATTGAGAGGATCATATGGTTCTTGTTCTTTCTTTTATCAATGTATTGCATCACATTGATTGATTCGCGGATGTTGAAGCAACCTTGCAGCCCAGGGATAAATCCCACTTGGTCGTGGTGAATAATCCTTTTAATGTACTGTTGGATCCTCTTGGCTAGTATTCTGGTGAGAATTTTTGCATCTATGTTTATCAAGGATATTGGTCTGTAATTCTCCTTTTTGATGGGGTCTTTGTCTGGTTTTGGGATCAAGGTAATGGTGGCCTCATAAAACAAGTTTGGAAGTTTTCCTTCCATTTCTATTTTTTGGAACAGTTTCAGAAGAGTAGGTATTAATTCTTCTTTAAATGTTCGGTAGAATTTCCGTGGGAAGCCATCTGGCCCTGGGCTCTTGCTTGTTGGGAGATTTTTGATGACTGCTTCAATTTCTGTAGTGGTTATAGGTCTGTTCAGGCTTTCTATTTCTTCCTGGTTCAGTTTTGGTAGTTGATACATCTCTAGGAATGCATCCATTTCTTCCAGATTATCTAATTTGCTGGTGTATAGTTGCTCATAATATGTTCTTTTTTTTTTTAAAGATTTTATTTATTTATTTGAGAGAGAGAATGAGAGATAGAGAGCACGAGAGGGAAGAGGGTCAGAGGGAGAAGCAGACTCCCTGCTGAGCAGGGAGCCCGATGTGGGACTTGATCCTGGGACTCCGGGATCATGACCTGAGCCGAAGGCAGTCACTTAACCAATTGAGCCAACTCAGGCGCCCCATAATATGTTCTTATAATTGTTTGTATTTCTTTGGTGTTAGATGTGATCTCTCTTCTTTCATTCATGATTTTATTTATTTGGGTCATTTCTCTTTTCTTTTTGATAAGTCTGGCTAGGGGTTTATCAATCTTGTTAATTCTTTCAGAGAACCAGCTCCTAGTTTCCTTGATCTGTTCTACTGTTCTTTTGGTTTCTATTTCATTGCTTTCTGCCCTGATCTTTATTATTTCTCTTCTCCTGCTGGGTTTAGGCTTTATTTGCTATTCTTTCTCCAGCTCCTTTAGGTGTAGGGTGAGGTTGTGTATTTGAGACCTTTCTTGTTTCTTGAGAAAGGCTTGTATTGCTATATACTTTCCTCTCAGGACTGCCTTTGCTGCATCCCAAAGATTTTGAACATGTGTTTTCATTTTCATTGGTTTCCATGAATTTTTTTATTTAAAAAAAATTTTTTTAATTTTTGTTTTTTTAAAGATTTTATTTATTTGACAGAGACAGAGATTGCAAGAGCAGGAATACAAGCAGTGGGAGTGGGAGAGGGAGAAGCAGGCTTCCCCCCGAGGAGGGAGCCCGATGTGGGACTTGATCCCAGGACCCTGGGACCATGACCTGAGCTGAAGGCAGGCGCTTAACGCCTGAGCCACCCAGGCGCCCTCCATGAATTTTTTAAATTCTTCTTTAATTTCCTGGTTGACCCATTCATTATTTAGTAGGATGCTTTTTAGCCTCCATGTATTTGAGTTATTTCTGACTTTCCTCTTGTGATTGAGTTCTAGTTTCAAAGCATTGTGGTCTGAAAATATGCAGGGAATGATCCCAATCTTTTGGTACCGGTTGATCCCTGATTTGTGACCTAGGATGTGATCCATTCTGGAGAATGTTCCATGGGCACTAGAGAAGAATGTGTATTCCGTTGCTTTGGGATGGAATGTTCTGAATATGTCTGTAAAGTCCATTTGGTCCAGTGTGTCATTTAAAGTCTTTATTTCCTTGTTGATGTTTTGCTTAGAGGATCTGTCCATTTCAGTCAGGGGGGTGTGTTAAAGTCCCCCACCATTATTGTATTGTTGTCGATGTGTTTCTTTGCTTTTGTTATTAATTGGCTTATATAATTGGCTGCTCCCATGTTAGGGGCATAGATATTTACAATTGTTTGATCTTGTTGGATAGTCCCTTTAAATATGTTATAGTGTCCTTGCTCCTCTCTTATTATAGTCTTTGGTTTAAAATCTAATTTGTCTGATATAAGGATTGCCACCCCAGCTTTCTTTTGGTGTCCATTAGCGTGGCAAATGGTTTTTCACCCCCTCACTTTCAATCTGGGAGTGTCTTTGGGTCCAAAATGAGTCTCTTGCAGACAGCATATCGATGGGTCTTGTTTTTTAATCCAATCTGATAGCCTGTGTCTTTTGATTGGGGCATTGAGCCCATTTACATTCAGGGTAACTATTGAAAGATAGGAATTTAGTGCCATTGTATTGCCAGTAAGGTGACTGTTACTGTATATTGTCTGTTCCTTTCTGGTCTATGTTACTTTGAGGTTCTCTCTTTGCTTAGGGGACCCCTTTCAATATTTCTTGTAGGGCTGGTTTCGTGTTTGCAAATTCCTTTAGTTTTTGTTTGTCCTGGAAGCTTTTTATCTCTCCTTCTATTTTCAATGACAGCCTAGCTGGATATAGGATTCTTGGCTGCATATTTTTCTCATTTAGTGCTCTGAAGATATCATGCCAATCCTTTCTGGCCTGCCAGGTCTCTGTGGATAGGTCTGTTGCCAATCTAATGTTTCTACCATTGTAGGTTACATATCTCTTCTCCCGAGCTGCTTTCAGGATTTTCTCTTTGTCTCTGAGACTCAAGTTTTCCTATTAGTTGTCGGGGTGTTGACCTATTTTTATTGATTTTGAGGGGGTTTTTCTGTGCCTCTTGGATTTTGATGCCTGTTTCCTTCCCGAAATTAGGGAAGTGCTCTGCTTTAATTTGCTCCAATATACCTTCTGCCCCTCTCTCTCTTTCTTTTTCTTCTGGGATCCCAATTATTCTAATATTGTTTCATCTTATGGTATCACTTATCTCTTGAATTCTGCCCTCGTGATCCAGTAGTTGTTTATCTCTCTTTTTCTCAGCCTCTTTATTTTCCATCATTTGGTCTTCTATATCGCTGATTCTTTCTGCCTCATTTATCCTAGCAGTTAGAGCCTCCATTTTTGATTGCACCTCATTAATAGCCTTTTTGATTTCGACTTGGTTAGATTTTAGTTATTTTATTTCTCCAGAAAGGGTTTCTGTAATATCTTCCATGCGTTTTTCAGGCCCAGCTAGTATCTTTAAAGTCATGATTCTGAACTCTAGGTCCCACATCGTACTAATGTCCGTATTGAGTAGGTCCCTGACAGTTGGTACTGCCTCTTGTTCTTTTTTTTGAGGTGATTTGTTCCATCTTGTCATTTTGTCCAGAGGAGAGTAGATGAATGAGAGAACAAAATGCTAACAGGATAACAACAACCCCAGAAAAATATACACTAAACAAATCAGAAGAGACCTGAAACGGGGGGCGGGGGGAAGAAAGGGAAAGAAAAAGATAAAAACAAACAAACCAAAGAACAGAATATGATCAAATATGATCAGGCTGGTGCATAGATCAGTGCCACACACTAGATTTTGGGCGAATTTTGGTCTGTTAGAAGAAAGTGTCTCCCAAAATATTAAAGAAAAACTTACATATGTACAAAAATGAGGGTAAATACGATGAAGGGAGGGACTATGACTAAAGGTGAAAATTATAAAAGATTTTATAAAAGGAATTGATAAGAAGTTGGTTGAAAAAAGAAAGGAGAGGATTAAAAAAAAGGGAGAGAATGTGATCAGGCAGGAGACTAGAACAAAGCCATACACTAGTGATTTAGGGTATATTTTGGTCTGTTAGAAGAAACTGTATCCCAAAATTTTAAAGAGAGAACAACTTATATATATATACCAAAAATAAGGTTAACTACTCTGAAAGGTTAGAATATGACTCTAAAAATGAAATATAAAAAAGATTTTTTAAAAAAAGGGATTGATAAGATGTTGAAAAAGGGAAAAAGAAAAATTCAAAAAAAGAAAAAAAGAGAAAGTTAAAAAAATTAACTTTGAACGACTAAAGAATCATGGGAAAAAAGCCATGAATTCTATGTGCAGTATTCCCCTAGCGCTGGAGTTCTCCCGTTCTCCTTGATCGGTAAACTTGGTCTTGGCTTGCTGGCTGTTCTTGCTGATCTTCTGGGGGAGGGGCCTGTTGCCGTGGTTCCTAAATGTCTTTGCCGGAGGCCGAATTGCCCCGCCCTTGCCAGGTCAGGCTAAGTAATCTGCTCGGGTTTGCTCTCGGGAGCTTTTGTTCCCTGCAAGCTTTCTGCGCAGCTTTGGAGGATGAAAGTGAAAATGGCAGCCTCCCAATCTCTGCCCCAGAGGAGCCGAGAACTCGGGGCCCCGCTCCTCAGTGCGCCCCCAGAGAAAAGCACTCAGTCACTCCCGTGTCCCCGGTCTCCGGCCGCTCTCCGTGCTCACCCGGCCTGTGACCAAGGGTTTCTATCTCTGGCTCAGGACCCCGTGTGGTGTCTCCAAACCCAGCAGATCCCTGCAGTGCGCTCCCGCGCCGCTCCTCCCGGGGGAGGAAGGGGAGTCTCCCCGGATCTGCCGCTTGTTGGGTCCCTGCTGGAGGAGCAGTGGCCCGACTGGGCCTCGGATCACAGTTTATGGCCACCCCGAGCTGAGAGCCCACTCCTTGGCTCTGTCTCTGCAGCCGGCTTCCCCACTCCGATACCTGGGAGCTCTGCCGCACTCAGGCACCCCCGGTGTTTCTGTGACCCCGAGGGTCCTGAGACCACACTGTCCCAGCGAAGGTTCCACACCCCCCCCTCCCCGGCTTAGCCACTGGAGCGACGTCCCTCAGCAGAGCCGACTTCTAAAATTTCTGATTTTGTGCTCTGCTGCTCTATCACTTGCCAGTGACGGTGGACGGAGGCCCCCTCCCCCGCCATCTATCTTCCCGAATGTTGCCTCGGGTTCACTTCTCGCATGTCCTGCCTTCCAGAAAGTGGTTGCTTTTCTGTTCAGAGAGTTGCTGCTATTCTTTTCTTCGATCTCCTGTTGAGTTCGTAGGTGTTCAGAATGGTTTGATCCCTATTCAGCTCAATTCATGGGACCAGACGAAATTTAGGTCTCCTCCTCCTCTGCTCTCTTGCTCCTCCCCCCCAAAAAATAAAATCTTAAAAAAAAAAATAACACCTACCTTAAAGGTGTGACAATTAAGTGAGATAATGCTAGGAAAGTGCTTGGTATGGCACTGGAAACATGACCATTACTTAGTACATTGGGATTTATTATTTCTGTTGACTTTGCTGTATTCAATTAAGCTTCTTTAAGAATAGATGATTTTTGAATGTGTTTCAGAGTTCTAGTTATCAAGAGCACTTGATGTAACTTTGTTAACTTGAGGGACATCTAGATAATGAAAGCAAGGTGATGGGAAATTTTTTCTTCATGTTCATGCTTTTGTACTTACTCTCCAGGAAGTTACATGCAATAACTTTTAAATATGTTCCGGGGCTGGCTTCATAATTTTTTGGGTCCAGTTCAAAGTGAAAATATGGATTCTTTTTTCAAAAAGCAGGGAAAGAAGTGCTGTTAGAGGTACTAAAATATAAAGCTTTTCCTTTTATTATGTGGTTTTTTTTTTTCTAAATCGCCATGGTGTTTTTTGTTTGATATCCAATGTTCTAAATAAAAATTTTTTACTTTTAATTCCAGTATAGTTAACATACTGTGTTATTATATTAGTTTCGCATATACAATACAGTAATTCACCAGTTCCATGTATTACTCAGTACTCATCAAGTTAAGTGTACTCTTCCTAATCCCCTGCACCTATTTGACCCATCTTCCCACCAACCTCCCCCCTAGTAACCATCCCTGCTTGTTCTCTGTAGTTGAGTCTGTTTCTTGGTTTGTTTCTTTTTTCCCCTTCCTCTGTTTCTTTTGTTTCTTAAATTCCACACATGAGTGAACTCATGGTATTTGTTTTCTCTGACTTAATTTTGCTTTGCATTATAATCTCTAGATACATACATGTTGCCATGGCAAGATTTCATTCTTTTTTATGGCTGAGTAATAGTCCGTTGTATATACATACCACATCTTCTTTCTCCATTCGTCAGTTCCTGGACACTTGGGCTGCTTCCACATTTTGGCTATTGTAAACAATGCTGTAATAAACATAGGGGTGCATATATCCTTTTGAATTAGCGTTTTTATTTTTATTTTTTAAGATTTTATTTATTTGACAGAGAGACAGCAAGAGAGGGAACACAAGCAGGGGGAGTGGGAGAGGGAGAAGCAGGCTTCCTGCTGAACAGGGAGCCCGATGCGGGGCTCGATCCCAGGACCCTGGGATCATGACCTGAGCTGAAGGCAGACGCTTAATGACTGAGCCACCCAGGCACCCCTAGTGTTTTTATATTCTTTGGGTAAATATCTAGTAGTGTGATTACTGGATCATAGGGTAGTTCTATTTTTAATTATTTGAGGAACCTCAGTACAGTTTTCCACAATGGCTATACCAGTTTGCATTCCCACCAACAGTGCCCAAGGGTTTTTTACCTCCACATCCTCTCCAACACTTGTTGTTTCTTGTGTTTTTGATTTTAGCCATTCTGACAGGTGTGAGGTGATATCTTACTGTGATTTTGATTTATATTTCCTTGTGATGAGTGATGTTGAGCATCTTTTCATATGTCTGTTGGCCATCTTGATGTCTTTTTTGGAGAAATGTTTGTTAATGTCTTCTACCCATTTTTTAATTGGGTTTTTGGTTTTTGGGTGTTGTATAAATTTTTTTTAAAATATATTTTGGATACTCACCCTTTATTGGATATGCCATTTGCAAATATCTTCTCCCATATCATAGGTTTTCTTTTAGTTTTGTTGATTGTTTCCTTTGCTGTGCAGAAACTTTTTATTTTGGTGTAGCCCCAGTAGTTTATTCTGCTTCCCTTGCCTTAGGAGACATCTAGAAAAATGTTGTTATGGCTAGTGTCAGAGAAATTACTGCTTGTGATCTCTTCTAGGCTTTTAATGGTTTTGGGTCTCACATTTAGGTCCTTAATCCATTTTGAGTTTATTTTTATGTGTGGTGAAGAAAGTGGTGTGATTTCATTCTTGTACATGTAGCTGTCCAGTTTTCCCAAGATCATTTGTTGAAGAGACTGTTTTTCCCATTGTATATTCCTGCGTCCTTTGTTGAACATTAGTTGACCATATAATTGGGGGTTTATTTCTGGGTTTTCTGTTCAGTTCCCTTGATCTGTATATCTGTTTTTGTGCCAGTACCATACTGTTCTGATTACTACAGCTTAATAGTGGAACCTGTACATGAATGTTCACTTGAAATCTGGAATTGTGATACCTCTAGTTTTGTTTTTCTTTTTCAGGATTACTTTGTTTATTCAGGGTCTTTTGTGGTTTCATACAAATTTTGGGATTGCTCATTTTAGTTCTGTGAAAAATGCTGTTGGTATTTTGATATGGATTACATTATATCTGTAGATTGCTTTAGTAGTATAGACATTTTAACAATATTTGGTCTAATCGATGAGCATAGAACGTCTTTCCATTTGTGTCATTTTCAGTTTCTTTCATCATTGATTTATAGTCTTCAGAGTACAGGTCTTTCGACTCCTTGGTTAAGCTTATTCCTAGGTATTTTATTATTTTTGGTGCAATTATACATTGAATTGTTTTCTTAATTTCTTTTTGCTGCTTCATTATTAGTGTATAGAAATAATGCAGTATTAGTTTTAAATGCAAATGTAAGAGCATTGAACTCGTTCAAACACTGAAATTATGCAATTTATATTTAACAGTTAATATATGTGTATGTGTTTTCTCCTCACCAGAACAGTGGAAATGCTGCACAAAAACAAACTCAACTTTTTTTTTAAGTTTTATTGAGATGTGATTCACCTACCATATAATTCACCCAATTTAGTGGTTTTAGTATATTCAAGAGTTGTGTAACCATCACCACAATTTAATCCTAGAATATTTTTATTTATCTCCAGAAGAAACCCTATACCCAGAATATTTTTATTTATCTCCAGAAGAAACCCTACACCCAGAATGACTGCCATACACTATAGCAGTCATTCCCCATTTCCTCCTGAATTCTCTTCCCTCCAGTCCTAGGCAACTGCTAATCTACTTTCTTCATGGATTTGCCCATTCTGTATATTTCATATAAATTGAATCATGCAATATGTGTTTTTTGGTGTGTCTAGCTTCTTTCAGTTAGCATGATGTTTTCAGGATTCATCCACATTGTAGCATGCATCAATACTTCATTTTTTTGTGGTCAAATAATATTTCATTATAGGGATGTGCCACATTTTGTTTATTCATTCTTTAGTTGATGGAACTTTAGATTTTTTCCACTTTTTGGCTCTTATAAAAAATGCTGCTGTGAATATTCATGTACAAGTTTTTGTGTGGATGTATGTTTTCATTTTTCTTGGATGGAATTTCTGGGTCGTATGATACCTCTGTGTTTAATATTTTGAGGAACCGTCAAACTGTTTTCCAAAGTTGGAGCACGATTTCCCATTTCTACCACATTTCAATTTTTCTACATCTTCTTTAACACTTGTTAACTGTCATTTTAATTCTTTTTTAAAATGACTTTATTCATTTGACAGAGAGAGAGCACAAGCAGATGGAGTGGCAGGCAGAGGGAGAGGGAGACAGAGGGAGAGGGAAAAGCAGGCTCCCCGCTGAGCGTAGAGCCTGACATAGGGCTCAATCCCAGGACCCTGGGATCATGACCTGAGCGGAAGGCAGACACTTAACTGACTGAGTAACCTAGGCACTCCTTGAGTTCTAACTGTAGTCATCCTAGTGAATATGAAGTGTTATCTCATTGTGTGTGTGTGTGTGTGTGTATTTTAAAGTTTTATTTATTTAAGTAATCAATCTCTGCACCCCACGTGGGGCTTGAACTCACAACCCCAAGATCAAGAGTCGCACTCTCTTCTAATTGAGACAACCAAGCATCCCTCATTGTGGTTTTGATTTGCATTTCCCTAATGACTAATGATGTTGAACATCTTCCCGTGTGTTTATTGGTCATTTGTGTATCTTCTTTGGAAGAGTGTCTATTCAGCCTTTGTCCTTTTTCAGATTGGGTTTCTTTTTTTTCTCATTATTGAGTTGTATATTTTCGATATAATGCCCTTATCAAACATATGACTTGCATATATTTTCTTCTATTCTGTGGGTCATCTTTTCACTTTCTTGATTGCACCACAGAAGTTTTTAATCTTGTTGAAATACAATTCACCTTTAAAATTTTTTGGGTCACTTTTGTATTTATGTCATCTTCTAGAAGGCCTTGCCAATCAAAGGTCATAAAGACTCTTGTACTTTTTCCCAAGAATTTTACCATTTTAGCTGTCACATTTATATCTGATCCACTTTGAGTTAATTCTTGTGTATGGTAAAGAAAGGGGCATATCTTTTTGGTGAGCTGTCTCTTCAGATCTCTAGCTCACTTTTTAATTTGTGGTGTTTTTTGAGTTTTAAGAGTTCTTTCTGTATTTTGGGTTCAACTTCTTTACTGGCTATGTGTTTTGTACAAATTTCCACCAGCCTGTGGCTTGTCTTCTCTTAGCAGTGTCTTTCACAGAGCAGAAGTTTTTATTTATTTATTTATTTATTTATTTATTTATCTATCTATCTATCTATCTATTTATTTATATATCTATCTTAAGATTTTATTTGTTCATTTGACAGAGAGAGACACAGCGAGAGAGGGAACACAAGCAGGGGGAGTGGGAGAGGGAGCAGCAGGCTTCCCGCGGAGCAGGGAGCCCGATGCGGGGCTCGATCCCAGGACCCTGGGACTGTGACCTGAGCCGAAGGCAGACGCTTAACGACTGAGCCACCCAGGCGCCCCCAGAGCAGAAGTTTTTAATTATAATTCTGTCCAACTTATCATTTTTTTCCATGGATTATGCTTTTCAAGTCATATCTAAAAAGTCATTGCCAAACCTAAGATTACCTGCATTTTTTGCAGTTTCATGTTTTGCATTTAAGACTGATCTATTTTCCGGGCGCCTGGGTGGCTCAGTCGGTTAGGCGACTGCCTTCGGCTCAGGTCATGATCCCGGAGTCCCAGGATCGAGTCCCGCATCGGGCTCCCTGCTCAGCAGGGAGTCTGCTTCTCCCTCTGACCCTCCCCCCTCTCATGTGCTCTCTCTCTCTCTCATTCTCTCTCTCAAATAAATAAATAAAATCTTTAAAAAAAAAGACTGATCTATTTTGAGTTAATTTTTGTGAAAGATATATCTGCATCTAGATTCATTTTCT
The DNA here is from genome assembly GCF_003265705.2 of Callorhinus ursinus. Classification (NCBI taxonomy): domain Eukaryota; kingdom Metazoa; phylum Chordata; class Mammalia; order Carnivora; family Otariidae; genus Callorhinus; species Callorhinus ursinus. The sequence continues at coordinate 18,193 of NW_027397656.1, forward strand.
TTATATATATATATATTTAAATGCAGTTAGCCAACATATATAGTATGTCATTAGTTTCAGATGTAGTGTTCAATAATTTATCAGTTATGTATAACACCCAGTGCTCATCACATCACATGCCCTCCTTAATGCCCATCCCTCCACCCATGACCCCTCCCGCAACCCTCAGTTTGTTTCCTAGAGTTAAGGAGTCTCTCATGGTTTTTCTCCTTCTCTGATGACTTCTCATTCAGTTTTCCCTCCCTTCCCCTATGATCCTCTTTGCTATTTCTTTCTCTCTTTTTTAATTATGTTATGTTAATCACCATACATTACATCGTTAGTTTTTGATTCTCTGTGCTATTTCTTATATTCCACATATGAGTGAAACCATATAATTGTCTTTCTGTGATTGACTTACTTCGCTCAGCATAATATCCTCCAGTTCCATCTACGTTGATGTAAATGGTAAGTATTCACCCTGTCTAATGGCTGAGTAATATTCCATTCTATGTATATACACCACATCTTCTTTATCCATTCATCTGTCGGTGGACATCTCGGCTCTTTCCATAGTTTGGCTGTTGTGGACATTGCTGCTATAAACATTGGGGTGTAGGTCCCCCTTCGGATCACTACATTTGTATCTTGGGGGTAAATACCTAGTAGTGCAATTTCTGGGTCCTAGGGTAGCTCTATTTTCAGTTTTTGAGGAAACTCCATACTGTTTTCCAGAGTGGCTGCACCAGCTTGCATTCCCACCAACAGCGTAGGAGGATTCCCTTTTCTCTGCATCCTCACCAACATTTGTCATTTCCTGACTTGTTAATTTTAGCCATTCTGACTGGTATGAGGTGGTATCTCATTGTGGTTTTGATTTGTATTTCCCTGATGCTGAGTGATGTGGAGCATTTTTTTATGTGTCTCTTGACCATATGGATGTCTTCTTTGGAGAAATGTCTGTTCATGTCTTCTGCCCATTTCTTGATTGGATTATTTGTTCTTTGGGTGTTGAGTTGGTAAGTTCTTTATAGATTTTGGATACTAGCCTTTTATCTGATATGTCATTTGCAAATATCTTCTCCCATTCTGTTGGTTTTTTTGGTTTTGTCAACTGTTTCCTTTGCTGTGCAGAAGCTTTTTATCTTGATGAAGTCCCAATATTTCATTTTTGCCCTTGCTTCCCTTGTCTTTGGCGATGTTTCTTGGAAGAAGTTGCTGCGGCTGAGGTCGAAGAGGTTGCTGCCTGTGTTCTCCTCTAGGATTTCGATGGATTCCTGTCTCACATTTAGGTCTTTCATCCATTTTGAGTCTATTTTTGTGTATGGTTTAAGGAAATGTTCCAGTTTCATTTTCTGCAGTGGCTGTCCAATTTTCCCATCACCATTTGTTGAAGAGACCACCTTTTTTCCATTGGATATTCTTCCCTGCTTTGTCGAAGATTAATTGACCATAGAGTTGAAGGACTTTTTCTGGGTTCTTTATTCTATTCCATTGATCTGTGTGTCTGTTTTTGTGCTGGTACCATACTGTCTTGATGACTACAGCTTTGTAATAGAGCTTGAAGTCCAGAATTGTGATGCCACAAGGTTTGGTTTCTTTTTCAATATTCCTTTGGCTATTCGGGGTCTTTTCTGGTTCCATACAAATTTTAGGATTATTTGCTCCAATTCTGTGAAAAAAGTTGATGGTATTTAGATAGGGATTGCATTGAATGTGTAGATTGCTCTAGGTAGCGTAGACATTTTAACAGTATTTGTTCTTTCAATCCATGAGCATGGAATGTTTCCATTTCTTTGTGTCTTCCTCAATTTCTTTCATGAGTGTTGTATGGTTTTCTGAGTGCAGATCCTTTGCCACTTTGGTTAGGTTTACTCCTAGGTATCTTGCGGTTTTGGGTGCAATTTTAAATGGGATTGACTCCTTAATTTCTCTTTCTTCTATCTCATTGTTAGTGTATAGAAATGTAACTGATTTCTGAGCAATGATTTTATATCCTGCCAACTTCCCTGAATTCGTTTATGAGTTCTAGCAATTTTGGCGTGGATTCTTTTGGGTTTTCCACGTAGAGTATCATGTCATCTGCAAAGAGTGGGAGTTTGACTTCTTCTTTGCCGATTTGGATGCCTTTTATTTCTTTTTGTTGTCTGATTGAGGAGGTTAGGACTTCCAGTACTATGTTGAACAGCAATGGTGAGAGTGAACATCCCTGCCATGTTCCTGACCTTAGGGGAAAAGCTCTCAGTTTTTCCCCATTGAGAATGATATTCTCTGTGGGCTTTTCATATATGGCTTTTATGATGTTGAGGTATGTTCCCTCTATCCCTACACTGTGAAGAGTTTTAATCAAGAAAGGATGCTGTACTTTGTCAGATGCTTTTCCTGCATCTATTGAGAATATTATTCGGTTCTTGCTCTTTCTTTTATTTATGTGGTGTATCACATTGATTGATTTGAGGATGTTGAACCATCCTTGCAGCCCAGGAATAAATCCCGCTTGGTCGTGGTGAATAATCTTTTTAATGTACTGTTGGATCCTATTGGCTAGTATGTTGGTGAG
>NW_027397657.1:0-20657 GCF_003265705.2 Callorhinus ursinus
CATCCTTTCATTTGTTTCTAGAAAACAGTACTTTCTGAAGCAAGTTTTTGAAAGCTTGTTTTACCTGCTGGTTCCTCAGGGTATAAATAAAAGGGTTCAACATGGGGGCAATTGAGGTGTTGAGAATAGCTACTCCTTTGGTCAGTGATGCTCTTTCTTTTGCTGAAGGCTTGACATACATGAATATACAGCTCCCATAAGAGATGGAAATGACAATCAAGTGAGAGGAACATGTGGAGAAAGCCTTTTTCCTCTGACTAGCAGATGGAATTCTCAAGATGGTGCTAAGGATGCACAGGTAGGAAAGAATCACTAATGCCAAAGTGAAGAGCAGAGTGACAAAAGCAAAGTAAAAACCAATCATCTCTAAAAGCCCTGTATCTGAGCATGAGAGTTGTAGAATGGGGAAATAGTCACAAGAGAAATGATCAATTACATTGGAAGCACAGAAATCTAGCTGGAGGATGAGCATGAGTGGTGGGAAAATGGTAAGAAATCCTCCTAGCCAGGACCCAAAGACAAGCAGGGTGCAGATTTTTTTGTTCATGATGGTGGTGTAATGAAGAGGCTTGCAGATGGCAACATAACGATCAAAAGACATGGCAGTGAGAAGAAAAAATTCAGAAACACCCGTGAGGATGAAGAAAAATAGTTGAGCTAAGCAATTGTTAAAGGAAATGGTCTTGACATTCGTAATGATTGCCCCCAAAAATCTGGGGATAGTAACACTGGTGAATGTAATTTCTAAGAAGGAGAAATTCTGCAGGAAGTAATACATAGGAGTCTTGAGATGACAGTCTATCCAGGTGAGGATGATGATGGTTAGGTTTCCAGTGACCATACATAAGCCATAAATAAAAAAATAAAGGTTACAACCTGAAGCTATGGGTCGTCTGAGATGCCCAAGAGAACAAACTCTGTAATCATTGTATGGTTTCTCATACTGCTTTTTATTTTCTTTAAGCAAAATCTGTTGAGAAACAAAACAGAAAGAAAGAGTATCTGAGTAGTAAAGGAATTGAAGATTTAAAGATTTAAATGTTCATATTATTAACTCCAATGAAATGAAGCATGGAACTTTTTTCCTGTGTACAATTTTGGCACAAATATTTCACACATTCTCTCTTAAAAAGGATAACCCATATTCCCAGGTCTATGTTAAAAGTCCCCTCATGAGTGACTTTACATAACTCCTGTACCTGTAACTAAATTGTCTATATATGAAATATATTTAATTTTTACTTATTTATTTTTATTTTATTTTAATTCCAGTATTGGTAACACACATTTTTATATTCATTTCAGTTGTATAATATAGTGATTCAACAATTGCATACATCACCCAGTGCTCATCAGGACACGTGCACTCCTTAATCCCCAACCCTTATTTCCCCCATTCTCCCACCCACCTCCCCTCTCGTAATCATCAGTTTGTTCTCTATAGCTGAGTTTGTTTTTTGGTTCCATAAAGGAGGAAAGAATATCCAATGTGAAAAAGACAGTCTCCTCAACAAATGGTGTTGGGTAAACTGGTCAGCTATATGCAGAAGAATGAAACTACACTACTCTCGTACACCATACACAAAACTAAACTCAAAATGGATTAAAGACCTAAATGTGAAACCTGAATGCATAAAAATCCTAGAAGAGAGCACAGACAGTAATTTCTCTGAAATTGGACATAGCAAAATTTTTCTAGATATGTCTCTAGAGGCAAGGGAAATTCATTTCTGCTATAATAATTATCACATCTGTAATTTAGATATTGAGACATTGTTTTCCAGTTTCCAAGATTGTGTGCCCTTAGGACTGAAATGCCTAATTCTGAGTTTTAATTTCGATGCCATTTACAAACTTCATTGTCTTTTTTTTTTTTTCAAACTTCATTGTCTTCTAAGATTTTGGTGGAAGCTGATGACCCAGTCACAATTCCTGAACTTATTAAAAGCTATGATTATTGTTATTCTTAATATATATTCTTTTAAATGTGACCAGAAGAAATAAATGTGTTTCCTATCTTAGAAATATAAAACTAGAATTGCCTTCGTTGTAAATGAGAGTAAAGTTCTTTATTTGTGAGAAATAAAACAGAAGCCAGAGATATAATTTAACACATAGATGAAGCCATATAAATAACATACTTTTTACAACATACTGACCCATTTATATCATCTTCATGTTCCTTATTTAAATTAACAATTGACTTACTTTTCTGGTCCTTTTTTCTTTTCAAACTATGTTCTCTTTGTCTTTTTACTCTCAAATTTGTCTGAGGACAAGAGGAGTGCATAAGGGAATTTTTTGATCACAAAATATCTCATTGTCTTCTTTCCAGAAGACTAAATAAGTAGAATCAATAAAATTTTCTGTAAAATTTACTTTATAGAAACCACAAATTATTAAAATGTAATCTATGTTGGCTAACTGAATGTAATAATAAAAAAACTAAAAATTGTAAAAAAAATGGAGCTCATTCTGTTTCAATTTAAAAAAGCAGTTAACTAAAATAAACAGGTTTCTTTTTTAGTAAATTCAGTGAATTTGGTTTTGGAGAAATTTTCAATGCCGAAAGATATAAAATAAAGTATTTTTGTGATTAAAAATATGTAATCTATATGACTTTTATCCATCATGTTCTGTCTTTATTCTTAGCAACCAGATTTTATCTCTGCTATAAGTTCTCAATAATATTTGCTGTATTATTTTCTTCCTGTGGGGATAAGTGTCAAGCTTACATTGTGCCTTTTTGTCTTTTATTTTTTCCTGACAATCAATATTCTCTTCCTTTAGGAATAGACACATATTTATTTTAACATACCAGCAAAATTGGCAGATCAAAATTCAGAGATTGTTACTGTATTTTGAACAATGACTGAAATATTAAATTACAAAATTAGTAATTGTAAATATACTAATGTGATAACTTGGGGATCCCTGCAATTTATTTCAACAAAATAACCTCTGGAATGAGAGAGAAACACATTCATTGACAAGTTGGAACATACTTACTTTTTGATATGTCTAATGATTCAAATCATAAATATAACCCCAGATTTTCTTAATTTATTTAAAATGTAAGAGGCAGTGCGTTCATAATCTACGTCAGGAGGCTTTTGTCATGAGTTTACCCTTGTTTTTGTAATGTAAAAGTCTCTCACACTGAGAAAATGCAGGCTTGATTGCATGCAAGCTTTCTATAGCCTCTGCTCTAAGTAAAGGAATTTCTTTTTATCACTTTTATCTTTCTGTATAACCCTAAACATTGTTTTGACCTGAACTTCAAGAAGTACTCTTGTAAACCTGTGAGTTCTTTAAGAGATTTCCAGGGAATAACCAAGGTAAAATATTTCACAGCTCCCTGGATAAGATGAAGATTAAATGAATACTATCCAAAAACAAAACAATTTTACCTTGTCTGGTCATTGTATAAATCCCTGAGAGACCAGAGTGAAGAAAGGAAAAGGGGCAAAGAGATAAACTCAAGAAGTACAGTGATGCCATGACATGCATCTTCCCAGAAAGCTAGCAAAATAGTGACATACAAGCAAAAGTGTATCTACCAGCAACCCAATCAACCTGGCTTCCCTTTGTCTGTACTTAGTTTTCCTGATATGCCCATGGAACTTGATCTACACTCAGGAGATAATTTATTCTCAGTTCCTTTGGGACTGGTTAAATACAGGACTGAGCTGCGCAGGAGTGGACCCTTCAGTGAAGGTAGCACCAGGCTTTTTTAATTTATACAACTCCACGTTTGTAAAATAGAATGAATAAACAATTTATTTTTGTTGTGTATTTTTATTATTAACTTTAAAGTGAAAATAGAGCTTTGAAATGAAAATGTCCCAGTTACCAAATTTGTTGTAAAAAAAAAAACCCAGAACAAAAAACTAAAAAAACATTTTCTGACTTCAGTGTTAGGCTATTGTCCACCTTCTTCCAAAACCCATTCAGGATTAAATCCTTTGCCAGATCTAAAAGCCTCTCTAGAAATCCTTTATCTTGTCAGCCCTCAGCCCCAACCTGCTTACTCACTCCATGGGACCAATTCTGGATCTCATTATTCCCTTGAAAATGCCTGCTCTGTGCTCAACAAACTTACCTATGTTTTCTTTTTAAAGTTATTAATTTTTTAAAAAAATGTGAGTATAGTTGACACACAATGTTATGTTAATTTCAGGTGTACAACTTAGTGATTTCACAAGTTTATACATTATGCTGTGTTCACCACAATTGTAGCTACCATCTGTCACGTTACACTCGTATTACAATATCAATTGTATATCTTCTTTTGTGTGTTTTACTCCCATGACTTACTCATTCCATAACTGAAAGCCTGTCGCCCTCTTCCCCTTCACCCATTTTACCCAACACCCCACCCACCTCTCCTCTGGCAACCATCAGTTTGTTCTCCATATTTACAGGTTTGATTCTGCTTTTTGTGTGTTTGTTTGTTCATTTATGGAAACATGTTATTTATTTATTTGAGAGAGACAGAAAGCAAGAGAGAGCATGAGCAGGGACAGGGGAGAGGGAGAAGCAGGCTCCCCGCTGAGCAGGGAGCCCCATGCAGGGCTCGATCCCAGGACCCCGAGATCATGACCTGAGCCAAAGGCAGACACCTAACTGACTGAGCCACCCAGGTACCCTGTTTATTCATTTTTTTAAAAGAAGCCTCTATGAGGAGAATCATATGGTATTTGTTTTTCTCAGTCTGAGCTATTTCACATATGATAATACCCTCTATGTCCATCCATGTTGTCTCAAATGCAGGATCTCACCCTTTTATATGGCTGCATATTATTCCATCATATACATTTTATATATATATATATATATACACACACATATGTACATACACACAGACACAGACACACAATAACACACACTATATATATCACCTCATTTTATATACACACACACAGTGATAATATATATCACCTCTTCCATATCCATTTATCTATTGACAGACACTTAGGTTGTCCCATATCTTGGCTATTATAAATAATGTTGCAATAAACATAGGGGTGTGTATATTATTAAAATTGGTGGTTTTTTGAGGGGTGATAAATACCCAATAATAAAATCATTGGGTCATAAGGTATTTCTATTCTTAATTTTCTGAGGAACCTCCGTAATGTTTCCCAAAGTGGGTATAACAATTTACATTCTCACCAACAGTGCATGTGGGGTCCTTTTCCTCCACATCTTCTCAGTGTGTTACTTTTTGTCATTTTGATTTTAGCCATTCTAACTGGTATAAGGTAACATCTCAGTGTGGTTTTGATTTGCATTTCCCTGTTGATTCATGATGTTGAGCTTCTTTTCATGTGACTGTTGGCTATCTATATGTCTTTGGGGAAATGTCTATTCAGGTCCTCTGACCATTTTTAAAACAGATTATTTGCTTTTGGTGTACAGTTGTATAAGTTCTTTAAGTATTTTGGAATTAACCCCTTATCATATATATCGTTTGCAAATATTTTTTCCCATTCAGTAGGTAGACTTATTGTTTTGTTGATCGTTTCATTTGTTGTGCAACAACTTTTTATTTTGCTGCAGTCCCAATAGTTTATTTTTGTTTTTGTTTCCCTTGCCTTAGGGGACATATCTAGAAAAGTGTTGCTACAGTTGATGTCAGAGAAATTACTGCCTGTGTTTTCTTCTAGGATTATTTATGGTTCCAGTTCTCACATTTAGGTTTTTTATCCATTTTGAGTTTATTTTTTTGAGATTTTTTTTTAATTTGAGTACATGGTGTTGGAAAGTGGCCAGTTTCATTCTTTTACATGTAACTTCCAGCACTGTTTATTGAAAATACTGTTCTTTCCCCATTGTATTTTCTTATCTCCATTGTCATAGATTAATTGACAATATGATCATAGGTTTATTTCTTGGGTCTGTAGTCTGTTGTATTGACCTACTGATCTATGTGTCTACTTTTGTGCCACACTGTTTTGATTACTATACCTTTGTAGTATATATTGAAATCTGGGATTGGGATACCTCCAACTTTGTTCTTTCTCAGGATGCTTTGGCTATTTCAGTCCCTACACCTTTTAGGATCATCTGTTCTTGTGAAAAATGCTATTGGTATTTTGATAGGGATTGCTCACTGAGGTCTCAGGCCACTGGACACGGATCCTAGTCCAGTATGGGCTTTTAGGGTAGATGGGAGACAGTGTCCCTGTAGCTCTTTGGTTTTTTTCAAACTACAGCTTTTTTTTTTTTTTCTGCCCAAGGACAGAGGAATCTATTTCTAGTCCCTCAGTACCATCCCTCCCACTTATGTTCCCAGTAAGGGGGTGGGGGCTCCCTTTGTTACTGTGCCTCCCTGTTTATTCTGTGCTCTTGCTTTTGTCTTTGTCTTTGGGTGTTCAGAAGCTGTTCAGTCAGCCCTCAGTTCTTCAGGAGGAATTGTACTACTATTAGGCGTAATTTGGTGTGTTCTGTGGAGGAGTTGTGTTCAGGGTCTTCCACCACGCCACGCCATCTTCTCCCTTCAAAGAAGCATTTTAATATCTTGAAAACTCAGAAGAGTGTTTGGATCTTTAACTTTTCATTTTTAAATATAAGAGTAAATTGCATAGAATACTGGAGGAGACTTGCATATAATTTAGCAGTTTCATTGTTGGTTAAGTTTTAGGAAATCAGGTTGCTACCAGTATCACTTCATTAGCTACAATGTTAAGTCTATTTGTGTGCTTTCTTTTTCATATATACAAGTACTGGTAAAACATATTATTTGAGTACTAAATTTTGATAGATATTTCCAAATTTCCCTCCCACAGAATAGAATAAGCACCATTGCAAGCTAAGCATCACAGATATTAGAAATCATTTACACATTGTACAAATGGAAAGATGAAATGAAGCCACAATACACTAAATAATGACAGTCATGTAAAGAGCAGATCGCAGTGCCCAGATGTTGAGGTTAAAGAGACCCAATATCTTTGCAAACTTGCAAAACTTATTTAATCTTTCTGAGCATCAATTATTCTACTCATAAAATGAGAAGACTAATAGTCTTAACTACTAGGATAACCTAAAGATTAAAGGAGATGATTAGTGAAAGTGCTACAGACTAGTTAGGATACAGGAAGTACTCAGTAGATAAATGTTTACTCTTTTAATTTTATATTCCCCAATTATTAGAGAGGTTGAATTTTTTTTTTAAGATTTTATGAGACAGAGATAGTGAGAGAGAGCACCAGTGGGGAGGAGAGGGAGAAGCAGACTTCCACTGAGCAGGGAGCAGAACATGGAGATCTATCCCAGGACCCTGGGATCATGAGCTGAAAGCAGACACTTAACTGACTGAGCCACCCTGGCACCCCCAAGGTTGAACATTTTTTTGTACCTAATGTAGTTTTAGTGAGTTAAGCGTGGGGCTATTCCATATGCTCCTACATGTATGTTTACAAACACATACATTTTAATGAAAGAAGATTTTTCTTGAAAGATGGATCAAACAGTGTCATTTCAATGAGTTAAGCATAAGGCAATCTCCATATGCTTCTACACTTAAGTCTACAGACACTTATATCTTAATGAAAGACATATTACTTGAAAGAATGATTATATACAGTGTAGTTTCAATGACTCAAGCACAGGGCTATTCCCATATATGTCTACACTTAAGTTTATAGACACTTACTGCATAATAGATGTTGCTTGAAAGAAAGATTATAAACAGTGGAGTTTCAATGACTAAAGCACAGCAAAATTTCCATATATTTCTATACTTACTTTTATAATCACTTACATCTTTTTTTTTACTTTCTATTTAAATTCCAGTTAGTTAACATACAGTGTAGTGTTAGTTTTAGGTGTACACTATAGTGATTCAAAACTTCCCTACAACACCTGATGCTCATTCCAAGGACTGTTCTTCATCTGCATTACCTGCTTCACCCATTCTCCGACCCACTTCTCCTTTAGTAACTATCAGTTTGTTCTCTATAGTTTAAGAGTCTCTTTCTTGGTTTGTCTCTTTCTATTTTGTTTCCTTTTGCACATTTGTTTTGTTTCTTAAATTTCACTTATGATTTGAAATCATATGGTATTTGTCTTTCTCTGACACACTTATTTCAGTTAGCATAATACTTTAGAGAGATTGAACATTTTTAAAAATTTTATTTTCCATCCATGAATTGTCTATTCCTAACTCATGTTCACTTTTTGGGGGTTATGTCTTATTTACTAGTAGGAGATATTTATGTACTTGAATATAAACATGTGAATTTCTTTTGTTGCACCAAGTTTCAGAACCTCTCCTTAACTTATTTATGAGGTGCTTCTACTAAAAAATATTGTATCCATAATTCTTGGTGACCTATTCTTCTTAGAGCACCTTTCCACACATACTTCAAAATCATGTAAATATTATTTATACTCACTATTTCTATGGTTTCACTCTTCCCATTTGCTTTCTAATCCAACCAGAATTTATTCTTATGTAACATATAAATCTGTTTTTGTTGTTTGTTAAATAAATGATCAACTGCTCTAATATCATTAGGCTGGAGACAACATGAGAATTTGGACAGTGAGTCAGTGCAACAATGCCATGTTAACCCAGGAAGTAATGTTTCTAGTTCAGAGAACATGGGTGTGAGAAATTCATACTTCTCATTTTTCAGGAAAAATTAAAAAGGTTTCTTAGTACCCTCAATGTAAGTGTCTAATTTTATCAGGGCCAAGACACAGTAATATTTGATCCGTTTTTGCAATTTCAGATTCATTTTATCCCATCCACCCTCACTTTTTCCATTCCAGAATACCTGTGGTTTTTATTTCCTTGTTTAAATAATCTTAATTTTTCTTCTCCTTTAGTGCATGCCGAGTCACATATGGTCTTTTCCCTTTGACACCTCAATTCACTTCTACTCATTCATCAATGATACTTTGTTTGTTTGTTTGTTTTTATTGTGTATTGCTGACACACAATGTTACATTAGTTTCAGATGTATGACATTGCTATTCAGTAAGTCTATACATCGTGCTATGCTTACCATAAGAGTAGCTACCATCTGTCACCATACAACAGGATTACAATAGCACTGACTACATTCCCTCTGCTGTACCTTTTATTCCTGTGATTTATTTATTCCATAAGTAGAAGCCTGTACCTCCCACTCCTCTTCACCCATTGTGCCCATTGCCCCAACACTTCCCATCTGGCATTTGTGATTTTGTCCTCATGTACATTCTCTGCTTTATCCTCTGTATTGTTGGGTCTGTTTCTGCTTTGTTTCCTGGTTTACTCGTTCATTTTGCTTTTTAAATTCTACATATAAGTGAAAGCATATGGTATTTGTCTTTCTCTATATGGCATATTTCACTTGGTATAGTACCCTCTGTGCCCATCGATGCTGTAAAAGGCAAGATTTCATCCTTTCTTTATAGCTGAGTAATATTCCATTGCATGTGTGTGTGTGTGTATGTGTGTGTGTGTGTGTGTGTGTATTCATCTGTTAACATACACTTAGGCTGCTTCCATATTTTGAATAATGCTGTAAAAAATGTGGGGGGTATATATCTTTTGGAATTAGTGTTTTTGATAAAATATTTTTATTATTTATGCTACTAAGGAAAATGATTTATGTTCCATAACCACTGGTTTTGTATTCACAATTATAAATCACTTACATGGAACCTACAGATACTTTAAGTGAGAATACAACTCAGCCACTTTCATGATATAAAAATGTTTAGCAAATGAGCTCAACATTTCCTGTAGCTGTGACATGGATGTAGGAAGACAGCAGATTAGAAGTTTAAAATTTCATTTTTCTCTTGTTAAATCTTCATGATAATGTTAGTTCATACTAATCAAAACTTTGATTTCTTTGTATGAGATAATACTTTAAGGACCAAACCTTTGAAGGTTTATGCCTTTCTGGTTCCTTAGGGGGTAAATGAAGGAGTTCAACATGGGGCAACAGAATTATTGAGAATAGCTACTTTATTCAGTGAAGTCTTTCTTCCCCCCTGCTGAGTAATTAGCATATATGGAAATGGAAATGCCAATCATGTGAGAAATATAAGTGGAGTAAAACTTTTTTCTCTCACTGGCAGATATGATGTATATTAGGACAAAATCACAAATGCCAAAATACAAAGTAACCCAAACAAAGTAAAAATCAATTACTCTTTGGAACCATATATCTGAGAAGATAGTTGTACAAGCAAAAGATAGGCACAGGCAGAGTTATCCGTGACAGTGGATACACACATCCAGCTGGAGCAGAAGCATAAGGCATGGGGATATGGTGAGGAACCTGCCCACCCATGCATAGAGCACAAACAAGATGCATAATTTCTTGTTTATGATGGTGGTGTAATGAAGGGGTCATTAAGAGTGGCAAAAGACCACAAAACCAAAAGACAACCGACAGAATGGGAGAAAATATTTGCAAACGACATATCAGATAAAGGGCTAGTATCCAAAATCTATAAAGAACTTATCAAACTCAACACCCAAAGAACAAATAATCCAATCAAGAAATGGGCAGAAGACATGAACAGACATTTTTCCAAAGAAGACATCCAAATGGCCAACAGGCACATGAAAAAGTGCTCAACATCACTCGGCATCAGGGAAATCCAAATCAAAACCTCAATGAGATACCACCTCACACCCGTCAGAATGGCTAAAATTAACAAGTCAGGGAACGACAGATGTTGGCGGGGATGTGGAGAAAGGGGAACCCTCCTACACTGTTGGTGGGAATGCAAGCTGGTGCAGCCCCTCTGGAAAACAGTATGGAGGTTCCTCAAACAGTTGAAATTAGAGCTACCGTTCGATCCAGCAATTGCACTACTGGGTATTTACCACAAAGATACAAATGTAGGGACCCGAAGGGGTACATGTACCCCAATGTTTATAGCAGCAATGTCCACAATAGCCAAACTGTGGAAAGAGCCAAGATGCCCATCGACAGATGAATGGATAAAGAAGATGTGGTATATATACACAATGGAATATTATGCAGCCATCAAAAGGAATGAGATCTTGCCATTTGCAACGACGTGGATGGAACTGGAGGGTGTTATGCTGAGTGAAATAAGTCAATCAGAGAAAGACATGTATCACATGACCTCACTGATATGAGGAATTCTTAATCTCAGGAAACAAACTGAGTGTTACTGGAGTGGTTGGGGGTGGGAGGGATGGGATGGCTGGGTGATAGACATTGGGGAGGGTATGTGCTACGGTGAGCGCTGTGAATTGTGCAAGACTGTTGAATCACAGATCTGTACTTCTGAAACAAATAACGCAACATATTTTAAGAAAAAAGGAAAAGAAGAAGATAACAGGAGAGGAAGAAAAGGGGAGTATGTCAGAGGGGGAGACGAACCATGAGAGATGATGGACTCTGAAAAACTGAGGGTTCTAGAGGGTAGGGGGGTGGGGGGATGGGTTAGCCTGGTGATGGGTATTGAGGAGGGCACGTTCTGCATGGAGCACTGGGTGTTATGAACAAACAATGAATCATGGAACACTGCATCAAAAACTAATGATGTAATATATGGTGATTAACATAACAATAAAAAATTAAAAAAAAAAAGAGTGGCAAAAGAGTGGTCAAAGGACCTGGCAATTAGAATGGGAAATTCATTGACCTCCATGAAAATATGGAAAAATTGTTGGACTATACAACTGTTATGAGAAACAATTTTATCCTTGGTGATGATTGTCCCCAGAAAGCTATGAATATATACATTTGTAAGTGAGATTTCTAAGAGAAGTTTTAGCTAAGAAACACATTGGCATCTGTAGATGAAAGTCTACCAAGGCTAGAGTAATGATAACCAGGTTGCCAATGACACATAATATGTATGTGATAAATAAAAAAGGTAAAATCAAAACCAGAAGATCAGTATAATCAGAAAGGCTCAGCAGGACAAACTCTGATCATTGTGTGGTTGTTCATTTCCCTCTCTCTCCTTTTTCTTTTTTTGAAGATATGTGACAGCATTGATGAGTTTGGGGGACTTTAGGTTAAGTGAAATAAGTCAGTCACAGAAGACCAAAAATTGCATAATTCCAATTATATGAGGAGTTAAAATTAGTCTAACTCATGGAAATGGGGAGTAGAAAAGTGGCTGCCTTAGGATGGAGCAGGGTAGGCAATGGGGAATTGCTGTTAGCTGGTAGGAGTTCAGTTCTGTATGATAAATAAGTTAAATAAGTTCTGAAGTTCTGAAGTTGTTGAAGATGAACATTGTTTTCTGCACTACATTTTGCCTACAGTTAACAGTACTGTATTGTAGATAGCCCAAGATGGTGGAGGAGTAGGTGACCTTAGTTGTGTCTGGTCCCAAGAATTGAGCTAGATAGCTATTAAATCATTCTGAACACCTGTGAACTCAATCGGAGATCTAAGAAAAGAATAGCTGCAACTCTGCAAATAGAAAAGTGGCCGATTTCTGCAAGGTAGGAGGTGCAGAGAAGTGAATCTGAGGCAATCTATGGGAAGATAAACCTCAGGGGGAAGGAGTCTTTGTCAGCTGGCTATTGGAAAGCGATATAGAAACAGAGCACAAGTTCAGAACTTGTAGAAGTTTGCCCCATTGAGGGATGTCCCTGCCTGAAAGGTGCTCAGGTGGTGATATGGGGAAAAATCCTAGGTGGGACAGTGTGGTCTCAGTGTCTCTGGTGTCACAGGAAGACCTGGGGTGCTTGACTGAGGCAGAGTTCCCAGGCATTGGAGCAGAGAAGTTGGCTGCAATCAGCAAGTGCAGGAGTGGGCTGTCAGCTTGGGGTTGCTTTTATACCATGAACTGCAGCGTAGTCACCAACTGCTCTCCAAGCAGGGGCCCAGGAAGTGGCAGAACTGAGGTGAGATCTGCCTTCCTCCCCCAGAAAGACTGTGTGTGTACGAGCTGCAGGACTCTGCGGGATTTGGAGACTCAAAACAGGAGCGTGTGTCAGAGATAGAAACGCTCAGTCAAGGGCTGGGTCAGCATGGATGGATACCAGGGAGACAGGAGTGATTGACTGCTTTTCCTTTAGGACACACTGAGGAGTGGGGCCCTGTGCTTTCAGCTCTGGGCTGGAGACAGAGAGGCTGCCATTTTCATTCTCATCCTCTAGATCAGCAGGGAAAGTGTTCAGAAAACAAAAGCCACATAGAGGAATCCAGAGCAGATTACTTAACCTGGCCCCTGGCAAGGGCCCTGCAGTTGAGACTGGGGCAAAGACACCAGAGAATCAGTGCAACAGGTCCCTCCTCCCCAGAAGATCAGCAAGAACATCTGGGTAAGACCAAGTTTACAGATCATAGAGAACTGCAAAACTCCAGTGCTAGGGGAAAACAGTATATAGAATTTATGTTTTCTTTCCCCCATAGCTCTTTAGTCTTTCAATTTTAATTTTTTTCTCTCCTTCCCTTTTCAACCAATTTTTTATTTAACAAGTTTTTAAAAAAATCTTTTTAAATTTTCAATTTTACACATAGATTCTATCCTTTTATTGTATTTAATTTTATTTTTGTATATATAATTTTTCTTTCCTTACTATTTTAGAATGTAGTTTATTCTAACAGACAAAAATACACTCAGGATATAGTGTATAGCTCTGTTTTGTTCACCTGTTTGTTTATATTGCTTCTTTTTTTGTCTTTAAATTTTCATTTTTATAATTACAATCTATCCTTTCAATGTATTTAATTTTATTTTTCTACATATATGTTTTTCTTTCTTTACAATTTTAGAATCTAGTTTTCTAATAAACAAGACTAAAATACACACAGGACCCAGTGTTTTGCTCTGTTCTGTTCACCTGTCTGATTAAATTTTCTTCTTTTTGTTGTTGTTTGTTTGTTTGTTTTTTAATTTTTTATTTAAAATTTTTTTATTTTTTCATTTTTTTTCAGTTTTGAGTCTCTTCTGATTTGTTTAGTGTATATTTCTCTGGGGTTGTTGTTGCCATTTTAGTATTTTGTTATCTCAACAGGAAAACTCACCTCAAAAAGGAGAACAAGTGGCAGGGACATAATTAGTATAGATATAAGTAAGATGTCAGAACTAGAGTTCACAATAATGACTATATAGATACTAGCTGAGCTTGAAAAAAGCATAGGGGCGCCTGGGTGGCTCAGTCATTAAGCGACTGACTTCAGCTCGGGTCATGATCCCAGGGTCCTGGGATCGAGCCCCATATTGGGCTCCCTGCTCACCCTTCTCCCTCTCCCACTCCCCCTGCTTGTGTTCCTGCTCTCGCTATCTCTCTCTGTCAAATAAATAAATAAAATCTTAAAAAAAAAAGAAAAAGAAAAAAGCATAGAAGACACAGAGAATCCCATTCTGGATAAATAAAAGAGCTAAAATATAATCAAGCTGAAATAAAGAAAGCTATTAATGAGATGGAATAAAATGGAGACTTTAATTGCTAGGATAAATGAACAGAAGAAATAGTAATGTAGAAGACCAAATGATGGAGAATAAAGAAGCTGAAAAAGAGAGATAAACAACTACTAAATCATGAGGGGAGAATTCGAGAGCTAAGTGGTACCATAAGTGAAACAATAATAGAATAATTGGGATCCCAGAAGAAACGAAGAGAGGGGGCAGAATGTATATTGGAGCAAAGTATAGCAGAGAACTTCTTTATTCTGGAGAAGGAAACAGGCATTCAAGTCCAGGAGGCACAGAGAACCCCCCTCAAAATCAATAAAAATAGGTCAACACCTCAACATAAAATAGTGAAACCTGCAAATCTCAGAGACAAAGAGAAAATCCTGAAAGCAGCCTGGGAGAAGAGGTCCATAACCTACAAAGATAGAAACATTAGACTGGCAGAAGACCTATCCGCAGAGACCTGGCAGGCCAGAAAGACTGGCATGATGTATTTAGGGTGCTAAATGAGAAAAATATGCAGCCAAGAATACTTTTTCCAACAAGGATGTCATTCAAAATAGGAGAGAGAAAATCTTCAAGGACAAATGGAAACTAAAAGAATTTGCGATCACTAAACAGACCTGGAAGACATATTAAAGGGGATCCTATAAGCAAAGAGAGAGCCCAAAAGTAACACAGACCAGAAAGGAACAGAGACAATATTCAGAAACAGTGACTTTATTACAATGGCACTGATTTCATATCTTTCAATAGTTACTCAAAATGTAAATGGGCTAAATGCCCCAATCAAAAGACACAGGATATCAGATTGGATAAAAAACCAAGACCCATAGATATGCTGTCTGCAAGAGACTCATTTTAGACTCAAAGACACCTCCAGATTGAAAGCGAGGGGGTGGAAAACCATTTATCATGCTATTGGACATCAAAAGAAAGCTGGGATAGCAATCCTTATAACTGATAAATTAGATTTTAATTCAAAGACTGTAATAAGAGATGAGGAAGGACATCATATCATACTTAAAGGGTCTATCCAACAAGAAGATCTAACAGTTGTAAATATTTTGCCCCAAACATGGGATCTGCCAAGTATATAAACCAATTAATAACCAAAGTAAAGAAACATATGGATAATAATACAATAATATTAGGGGATTTTAACACCCCACTCACTACAATGGACAGATCATCTAGCAGAAGATCAACAAGGAAACAAGGGCTTTGAATGACACACTGGACCAGGTGGACTTCACAGATATATTTAAAGCATTCCATCCTAAAGCAACAGAATACACATTCTTCTCAAGTGCACATGGAACATTCTCCAGAATAGACCACATACTGGGTCACAAATCAGGTCTCAACCAGTACCAAAAATTGGAATCATTCCCTACATATTTTCAGACCACAATGCTTTGAAACTTTAACTCAATCACAAGGGGAAATTTGGAAAGAACTCAAATACATGGAGGCTAAAGAGCATCCTACTAAAGAATGAATGGGTCAACCAAGAAATTAAAGAATTCAAAAATTTGTGGAAACTAATGAAAATGAAAACACAACTGTTCAAAACCTTTGGGATGCAGCAAAGGCAGTCCTAAGAAGAAAGTATATAGCAATACAAACCTTTTCAAAAAACAAGAAAGGTCTCAAATATACAACTGAACCTTCACCTAAAGGAGCTGGGGAAGAACAACAAATAAAGCCTAAACCAGGAGAAGAAGAGAATTAATAAAGATTACAACAGAAATCAATGAAATAGAAACCAAAAGAAGAGTAGAACAGATCAACGGAACTAGGAGCTGGTTCTTTGAAAGAAATTAATAAGATTGATAAACCCCTGTTGCGCCTTATCAAAAGAAAAGAGAAAGGACCCAAATAAATAAAATCATGAATGGAAGAGGAGAGATCACAACCAACACTGAAGAAATACAAACAATTATAAGAACATTTTATGAGCAACTCTATTCCAACAAATTAGGCAACCTGAAAGAAATGGATGCATTCCTAGAAATGTATAAACTACCCAAACTGAAACAGGTAGAAACAGAAAACATGAACAGACCCATAACCAGCAAGGAAACTGAAGCAATAATCAAAAATCTCCCAAAAAACAAGAGTTTAGGTCCACATGGCTTCCCAGGGGAATTCTACCAAACATTTAAAGAAGAATTAATACCTATTCTACTGAACCTGTTTCAAAAGATCAAAATGGAAGGGAAACTTCCAAACTCTTTCTATGAGGCCAGCATTACCTCGATCCCAAAAGTAAAGACCAAAAAGAGAATTACAGACAAATATCCCTGATGAATCTGGATGCAATAATTCTCACCAAGATCCAACAGTACATTAGGATCCAACCAATAGGATCTGCCAGAATAATCCAACAGTACATTAAAAGGATAAATCACCATGACCAAGTGAGATTTATTCCTTGGCTGCAAGGGTGGTTCAACATCCACAAATCAATCACCATGATACACTATATTAATAAAAGAAAGTACAAGAACTATATGATCCTCTCAATAGATGCAGAAAAAGCATTTGACAAAGTACAGCATCCTTTCTTGATTAAAACTCTTCACAGTGTAGTGATAGAGGGAACATACCTCAATATCATAAAAGCCATATATGAAAAGCCCAGACAAATATCATTCTCAATGGGGAAAAACTGAGAGCTATTCTCCTAGGATCAGGAACATGGCAGGAATGTCCACTCTCACCACTGTTGTTCAACATAGTACTAGAAGTACTAGCATCAGTAATCAGACAACAGAAAGAAATAAAGGGCATCTGAATCAGCAAAGAAGAAATCAAGCTCTCACTCTTCGAAGGTGACATGATATTCTATGTGGAAAACCCAAAAGACTCCACCCCCAAATTACTAGAACTCAAACAAGAATTCAGCAAAGTGGCAGGATATAAAATCAATGCACAGAAGTCAGTTGCATTTCTGTACACCAACAGTGAGACAGAAGAAAGGGAAATGAAGGAAGCAATCCCATTTACAATTGCACCAAGAACCATAAGATACAGAGGAATAAACCTAACCAAATAGTCAAAGGATCTGTACTCAGAGAACTATAGAACACTCATGAAAGAAATTGAGGAAGACACAAAGATATGGAAAAATGCTCTGTGCTCATGGAGTGGAAGAACAAACATTGTTAAAATGTCTATGCTACCTAGAGCAATCTACACATTCAATGTAATCCCTATCAAAATACCATCAACTTTTTTCACAGAGCTGGAACAAATAATCCTAAAATTTGTATGGAACAAAAAAAGTCCCTGAATAGCCAAAGGAATGTTGAAAAAGAATAACAAAGCTGGTGGCATCACAATCCCGGACTTCAAGCTCTATTACAAAGCTGTAATCATCAAGACAATATGGTACTGGCACAAAAACAGACATATAGATCAATGGAACAGAATAGAGAGCCCAGCAATGGACCCTCAACTCTATGGTCAACTAATCTTCGACAAAGTAGGAAAGAATATCCAGTGACAAAAAGACAGTCTCTTTAACAAATGGTGTTGGGAAAATTGGACAGCCACATGCAGAAGAATGAAACTGGACCGTTTCCTTATACCATACACAAACATAGACTTAAAATGGATGAAAGATCTAATTGTGAGACAGGAATCCATCAAAATCCTAGAGGACAACATAGGCAGCTACCTCTGTGACCTTGGCCACAGCAACTTCTTGCTAGACATATCTTCAAAGGCAAGGAAAAAAAGGCAAAAATGAACTATTGGGACTTCATCAAGACAAAAAGCTTTTGCACAGCAAAGTAAACAGTCAACAAAACCAAAAGACAACCGACCAAATGGGAGAAGATATTTGCAAATGACATATCAGATAAAGGGCTAGTATCCAAAATCTATAAAGAACTTACCAAATTCAACACCCAAAGAACAAATAATCCAATTAAGAAGTGGGAAGAAGACATGAACAGATACTTCTCCAAAGAAGACATCCAAATGGCTAACAGACACATGAAAAAATGCTCAACATCACTTGCCATCAGGAAAATACAAATGAAAACCACAATATGATACCACTTATACCGGTCAGAATGGCTAAAATTAACCACTTGGAAAGGACAGTTGTTGGTGAGGTTGTGGAGAAAGGGGAACCCTCCTACACTGTTGGTGGGAATGCAAGCTGGTGTAACCACTCTGGAAAACAGTATGGAGGTTCCTCAAAAAGTGAAAAATAGATCTACCCTAAACCTAGCAATTGTACTACTATGCATTTACCCCAAAGATACAAATGTAGTGATCTGAAGGGGCTCCTCATTCCAATGTTTATAGCAGCAATGTCCACAATAGCTAAACTATGTTAAGAGCTCAGATATCCATCAACACATCACTGGGTAAAGAAGATGTGGTACATAAATACTATGGAATAACACTCAGCGATCAAAAAATTGCAATCTTGTCATTTGCAATGATGTGGATGGAACTAGAGAATACTATGCTAAGCAAAACAGGTCAATCAGAGAAAGACAATTATCATAAGATTTCACTCATATGTGGAATTTAAGAAACAAAACAGGAGCATAAAGGAAGGGAGGGGGAAAATATAATTTGTATTTATTCACAACCATGGCAGTTGGCTATAGAGACCAATATTAATAAAAATCACTACTATTTATTGATGACTAATTACAGTATGTGCTTGACAGATTCATTTTCATCCCTATAGTACATTACATATGTAGATTTTCTGACACCTGATTTGCCAATGGGGAAGTATATGTTGAGAGGTTATAAAAACCCTGTTTGTCAACTATTTGCCTTCTTTAACATATCAATTATACCTCAGATAGGATGAAACTGAGAAACCATTCATAAGTTTTCTCTTACATTTCAAGTCCCCTTCAATTTTCTATCACTTACTTTGTTTTTTTTCTCAATAACTCCTGTGCTGTATATCTCAGTTGAATATACTACATAGAGATCATTAGGAATGGTGCAACACTAATTAGGATTATAGTATATTTTCGGTTACTAAAAAATGGTTCATATTATTTAGAATACTTTATTATATCTGTAATCTTCTTGTACTTTCTCACACACACACACATACATACATACACATGCACACACACACACACACATCCAAAATACTTTAGGCACTTAATATCTTAAGTTGAATGAGTGGAAGAGTATTTTAACAAGTGAAATTGTAATTTTATATGAAATGGAAAATTTTGCTCTATTATGAAGTTTTTACTTTCTACCAAACTTAAATGATTTTGCTGTTTAGGCATTAAATAATTTAGATACATGCCCAGTTTCAAACTAGTCCAAAACTAGAGAAGGAACTATATATATATATTCCATTGTAGTCAGAAAGCAGAGGTTACACTCCATGGAATTAGAGAAAGTGAACTTATCCTACACATTTAAAACAGCTATTTCTTCACTATTTTCTACAGTATGTGTATATGTATGTATGCATGTATGTATGTATGCAGGTATCTACCCTGTATGTCTATCTGTATCTACTGAGTCATTATGGGATTTGGAAATATGGAGGTCTATTTATGTTCTAAAAGATCTATGCTTTTTTTTAGCAATAGGTAAATTATATGGACATATTCTATTAAGTGAGCAATGTTTCTTGGTTTTTAAATGAAAACATTCACATCTTTCAAAAACTCATATGGCATTTGAAGAATTTTTTTTCCTAGAGGAACTATAAGATGGTGAAGGGATTTCTGACAAAGATCATTGAAAATCACAAAATTATATTGTCTGTGTAGAATAAGAAAAATATCACATCAATATTTATACAATGTCTCCTCCATTCTGGGTGATAACTGTTTTCCTAGACAAAAATCAAAGTACAATGAATCATGGAAAACTACATCAAAAACTAATGATGTAATATATGGTGATTAACATAACAATAAAAAAATTAAAAAAAATCAAAGTACAACTTTCTGAATTACGATAATTATTGTTCAAGAAGTTGCAACTAACAATGCGTTCAGAAGAACGGGAACCAGAAGGGCATATGAAGTTATTTCGATTGAATGGGAAATATATTAAATGTGCTTATAAGCTGTTAGAAAGAAGTAATGAATAAGGTTGACAGGAAGGCCACTGTAATTTGAAGAAGTTGTTCAAATTTCATGTTTGTATATTTTAAATTGCCTGGCATTGTGAGTGTCTAATTCGTGATACCTCAGCATTTCATTTGCTTGAGAAAAATACAATCTTCCTTGCCCTGTCCATGAAGGCTCGCTTGACTTGCTGGTTCCTTAGGCTGT
>NW_027397658.1:0-20594 GCF_003265705.2 Callorhinus ursinus
ACTACTGGGTATTTACCACAAAGATACAAATGTAGGGATCCGAAGGGGTACGTGCACCCCGATGTTTATAGCAGCAATGTCCACAATAGCCAAACTGTGGAAAGAGCCAAGATGTCCAATGAGAGATGAATGGATAATGAAGATGTGGTATATATACACAATGGAATATTATGCAGCCATCCAAAGGAATGAGATCTTGCCATTTGCAACGACGTGGATAGAACTGGAGGGTGTTATGCTCAGTGAAATAAGTCAATCAGAGAAAGACATGTATCCTATGACCTCACTGATATGAGGAATTCTTAATCTCAGGAAACAAACTGAGGGTTGCTGGAGTGATGGGGGAGTGGGAGGGATGGGGTGGCTGGCTGATAGACATTGGGGACGGTGTGTGCTATGGTGAGCACTGTGAATTGTGCAAGACTGTTGAATCACAGATCTGTACCTCTGAAACAAATAATGCAATATATGTTAAGAAAAAAATAGAAGAAGATAGCAGGAAGGGAAGAATGAAGATGGGGAAATTAGATGGGGAGTCAAACCATGAGAGACGATGGACTCTGAAAAACAAACTGAGGGTTTTAGAGGGGAGGGGGGTGGGGGGATGGGTTAGCCTGGTGATGGGTATTAAAGAGGGCACGTTCTGCGTGGAGCACTGGGTGTTATGCACAAACAAAGAATCATGGAACACTACATCCAAAACTAATGATGTAATGTATGGTGAATAACATAACAATAAAAAAATTTAAAAAAAAGAAAATGAGTCAATAACAATCATAATATAAGTAAATACTTGAAGATACTGGAGCATTGGAGTTTGGGCTCTCCTGTTAGGGGAACCTTTCTGCTACCAGCAAACAAGCCCAGGCTAGCTCCTAGAAGAAAGTCCACCTGAACCGCTATTCCAGCCATCCAGCTGAAGCTCCAGACAGTGAGGCCATCCACTTTCACAAAGGAAGCCCAGAAAGAACCACCTGGCCAATCCAAGGATTGTGGTGTAGTAAATAACTTTCATTTTAAGCCATTCAGTTTTATGTTGGTTTATTACAAAGGAAAAGCTAATTGACAGAGCATCAAATTACATAATTTCTTTTCCTTCAGCAATCTAAATTGAGTTTTTATCACTTATAACCAAAAAAATACAAGTACCCAGTGCCACACCTAGCATATTTGACACCTGGAGCAGATCATTGTTAACACCCTTTCTCTAAAAAAATAAAAAATAAAAAAAATAAAAATTTTTCAGTTATAATCCCACAACTATCAATAATTTTTTCTTACTTTGTTTTTTGGTCTTAGAATAAATAGCAATTAAAGAGAAAAACAAATCATAATTTTAAAAATATAATTCAAATGCATTAGAAAATTTCATGAATGAAGAAAAATAGTGCACCACATGGTTTTTGTCCTCTATTTTTGTGTTTTCAATATTAAATATACAGAGATGCTCCAAATGGTCTTGTAGAATGAAAGAATTGAAATAATTCAAGACCTGTTTCTTTAACTTTCCATCACTGAATTATAACTATTTCAAATCCATTGTTTAAATGCAGGAAAATGTACTACCAGGGTTTTGAAGATATTGACCACCCAAAATAATCTCCAATGATACCAAACCACTACGAATTTGCTCTGAAATATGTGTAGCTGAGTTCACAGATATTAAGGCTGCCTGTGTAGCTGGGAGTTCTCCAACTAGAATATAATATGTATTAAAAGATAATTTTTAAGTGTATTAATTTAAAAGTATATGTACATATTATTAAAATAAAACAGAACTCACAGCAATTACTTAAAAGTTGCACTGAAAAAAAGTATTTTTAAAATTTTTTTACAGAAGGGAGTATTTTATCACTTTCATTGCTTGAACTGCAAGTGTATGGTGATGATTAAAATATAGACTAAGATTTAGTTGGTTTTATTATTGTTCTAAAACTCTCTAAAGACAATACTCTTTGCCCTACCCTTGATACTCCACTGCAAAGAGCACTGTTAATAAACATCATTAATGTTGAGAATTATATAAAAAATAAAAATTCTCGGAGCACCTGGGTGGCTCAGTCAGTTAAGCATCTACCTTCAGCTCAGGTTATATCCCAGGATCCTGGGATCGAGCCCCATCATCAGGCTCCCTGCTCAGCAGGGGGGTCTGATTCTTCCTCTCCCTCTGACCCAGCTTGTGCTCTCTTTCTCTCACTTACTCTCTCTCTCTCTAATAAATAAAATCTTTTAAAAAGTTTAAAAAATAAAAATTCTCCAAAGGACCCTGACTGAAATATATCAGAAGTATTGAATGAATATGCTTGCGTGCAGGAGGAAATTCCCAGGGACAGACCTAATGATTTCAATATTGACCTAAAATTTCCAAATTTTCTAGAAAAAGAAATGAAGATAATTGATGGCTCTGAGCCTTTCAGCACAGTGATGAGATAGAACTAGTTTTTCATTGGAAGAAAAGGTAATTAAATAGCTTACATGGTGATTCTTTAAGTTTATAGTAAAATCCCCTTCTAATTCCAGAAAATAATTAAGGTTCCCTAGACCAAGATAAGCCAACAAACAATACCCCATATCTAATTAATTTCCAATTAATCAAATATCCACTTTAAGGTGAGTTTCCTCTCTCAGGAATCAGGTAAAGCTCCAGCTTTTTTTGGAAGATCTAAAGAAATAACACAATGAGTAATATAACAGCAAAGATGTAACTGGTCAAATGATGCCATTGATCTATATTAACCTATTCTCATTAACTGTATAGCTGACTTGACTACATATTTTATTCATTTACTTTATAGCTGGTCAGTTGTATCTTAATAAACACACTACCCTTCAAACTGAAACATATTTTATTCTCTCCAATATGTGCCTTTCTGCTACATTTTATTCTGTTCCGTATAGTTCTTAATCAATTCCTTCATGAGCTTCATTTCTTTTGGCACGATGTATCCACTGTTAGGATTTATTTCTTTCAAAATGATTTAAATCTATTTTGCCAGATGCTGCCTTCAAGCTACTGTATGCCCTATCCATTTCCTCACCAGTCCCATCCACTGGGCCATGTGATCTGTGATCTGGTTCATACTCCATCTTCTTGGTTGAGAAGAGATGGACTTTCCTAGCTCAGTCTAATGTGGATCGTGCTTGCTTTTTATCTATCCTGGCAATGGTTGTGGACTGAATAATGAAAGTGATGTGTAGAAATATCAGTACCTGAAATTCAGGTACTCAGTGCTGAGATGGGTGACTACAGGCTCCTGATGTCCTCAGTGTCCAGAAGTCTCCTTCTGAATTAATGCTTCCGAAATTCTAGGTATTATTGCCAACAGATATAAAGCAGTACCACAAGAGCCAAGCTCTCTCTTGTAAATGCTTGATGATTTAAAGAACAACCGAAGTTGCCTTCTTTGGTAGTATTAATTAGGAGGCACTTTTAATTTGGATTGGCCCTAGACTGTATGTCCTAAGACTTCAAAAGTCCATTTTGCACAATCAAATTATTTTATTATTCATAGAGAAAAAAAACAAAAAGCAATGAAAGACAGGGCATTTTGATGACTTTTTGGTGTTTGCCCTCTAACTAAAATGACTAGAAAAGGTCTGAGGAGAAGCTTCTGGAAGGTAAAGCTGAAAATGTCCATAGAGGGCAAGGTTAAGAGGACCTAGGAAGCCTGGCTAAGGGTTTGTGGCCATATCCCAGATGCAAGAAGAAGTCTCAGAAAGTTTCCAAAGGGAGGTGTTGACAGGATAGATATACATTGTTCCTACCAAAAAAGACTATAACTTCCTAAAATAAAATCACCTTGAAATATGCTCACGATGGCAGGTGATCATGCACACCCAGAATGTCACAACGCTAGAGTACACCTTGTTCAAAAGGAAGGTATTTCCAATCGAAAGGAAAGAGAATAGCAGATTGGGGGAGACAAGGAAGTCTTCTTTGGAAACCAGGAAAATTAAACAGGAATTCATTTAGTGAACTTACTAAAAAGGTAATAACATTGCAGAAAATAGCTTATAGAGCATAACAAATTCTAGTAAGGACCAAGCACACAATATATGAAGACTGGTAGTATGGAAGATATGAGATCCCTTAGAGAATGTGACCATGCTTATTTGGAATTAAGGAAAGAGAAATTTGGGAACATAAACATATAAATACCCTTGATTCAATTAGCACTTTTTTTAATCAGAGAAAATAAAAATAGCATTTCTATATTGACTCTAATAGGGCATGAAACTCAAGAAGGAAAGATGCCACTAAAAATAAAACTCTGGGTATATAATTAACCAAAATTGACAACAAAGAAGGTTGGAGAAGCAAGAAGAATGGGGACACAGCCAAAGAAAACAAAACAATATGACTGCTTGGGAGACATTTTGATGAACTCAGATTTTAAGAAGTCACAAAAGCAATGCTCAAAGGAAGAAAACAAGTTTACTGTTGGGAAAGCTGACTACAAAAACAAAAAACAAACAAACAAACAAACAAAAAACCCTCAAATGCCAGAGAGAAGGCAGAATTAATAAGGTCTTGTTTTGTTGTTATTTTTTCCATCATGAAATTATATCTTCAAGTTGGAAAGATGAGTGAAGAAATAAAAAAGAAAACAGAGATAAAGAAAAGAAGGAAGCCCTTAGCTTTACGAGAAACATAAAAAGCTAGGTCTGTACATCCAGACAAAAAGTATTTTATTTTATAACAGCAAAAAAAAATCATATAGATCTAATCGTGGAAATCTTCACAACATTTCAAAAATCGGAGGAGCAGATTCAGGCAAATCTCATTTTTTCAGAAGGAAGGGGAGAGTCACATTCCCATCAAAAATGTAAAAGATTTTATTAAATGTAGGATATGCCAGCACTTTGAAAAGACAGTAACAACTCCTAAGAGCCAGTGCCTTTTCACCTGGGATGACCCAGGCCAAATCAACCTGCCCCGCCCCCCACCTTTCTTTCTCTCGTCTTTTAGAAACAGCTATTAAATGGGTAGATCAGTGAGAACATAGACATAATACATTGATTTCAACAAAACATCTCACAAAAACTCTGCAAAAAAAATTTTTTTTAATTATAAAAAGGAGAAAAAAGAAAGAAAAAGAGAGATTCCAGTCCATTTACAGCAGATCAACTACATATACCAAAAAACAAAAAACAAAAAAAAACCCTGCTATTCTTTGAATCAATGCCCGTGAAAACGGAGTTCCTCCAGTCTTTCCACTGTATTCCATCCTTGCCTCCAGACTGTTGAATAAAACCTAGAAATCTATGTTCCAAGGATAGGTTAAAACTGAGGACAAATAAAACAAGAGATAAAGCAGATGCAACCATTTAGGTCTGAAAACTCAGCTTCCCAAGTACTAGACAGCAGAGTTTTTCTGGGCAGTAGCTTTTGCAAGAATACAAGCCCAGCAGGCACTGGGTGACTCTGAGCTCTATTGTAGTAACACACAGCAGATGCTCTGAGTCCCTGGAAGGCCTCCAGGCAACACTGCACAACTCTCTGCATATCCTGGGTGGGATGTGGGACGAAACGTTTTTTTCCAACCCTAAGATCCCGTGACTCTAATATGAATATGAATCCCCACCTGGTGTCCTGTATGATTATTCCTAAATTACTGCAAAGGAGGAAATCACACACAAAAAAGGTGATTAAAACGCTTTCTAGAGCCACTGATTTTTATAATGGGTCACATGCAAAAATCATTCTGATATTTGTTCTAATTACCAGAACGCACAGGCCCTCCAACAGTTAGCTGCAAGGACAGACACCCCAGCTGACCAAACCATGAGTTTAAGAGGCAGAAAAATCCAACGTCTCCCTACCATGACAAAAGCAACTAGAATTGCCAAATCCGATATACAAAACATTTAATTTATAACAGTTAAAACCTGGCCCCTGACCAAGTCCAAAAGAACTATGTCTTATTTCACTTGCTCTTGAATATGTCTCTTTCGGAGATAAATGACTCTGCTCTTTGCCAGTTCTCTCCTCTGTTTGGTGTTTTGTTTAGCTGGGCTTGTGACAAGCCAAGAGTTGATGCATCTGCTTGAATGTGTAATTTACCTCTCTGGTCAACTTAGCTTTTTTTTCCTTGACAATATTATGTCAAACAATCACATCACAACTGGCTCTGATCTCTTTGTTGTTAGCTAATAAATTAGAGAGTATTTATTATCCGCAATCCTTTTTTCCTCTTTTAATGGTGACACATTTGTGGTGAATTACAGGGCAGCTTTATAAACTAGGCTCTGGGCCAGTCTCAGGCCCTGCGTCCATGTGAACGTTCCCTCTCCCGGTCGGCCTCCCGGGCCGGCGGTAAATCAAGGCAGCTGTGACAGCACACTAAGTTAGTGTGCGTCACTGGGGAGAGCAGGAAGCGTTGGGGGTATAATTCTGTCCATCAAACTAATATGTTCTATCAGTAGCTTTGTAATCTTCTGCCATAACTTATGGGAAGTGACACCTAAGAATTCACTTTGAAGGCAATGTGTTCTTCAGACTTTAAGCCAAAACAGACCCGATTCGCAGCAACTGTTCCTCTGTTTACATGAGTGGGTTTGTAGTGCCGGAGAATCAGGTCCCTATCAATGTGGCAGTATTTTACACATTCCACCACCGGCTGAACTCTGTTTACAGCATTCATGGCAGGATTTGTAAACTTCTCGAACGGGATTTCTTCTCTTCTTTTTGTTACCCTTGCCTTAACCTCCAGTAGCCGGATAGATAAATATGCTCCGTGAATGTTATCATGACAAAGTGAGTCTCTGACAGACAGGAACGAATGGCCGACTCGTTTCCTTGTCCGTTCCCCTTCAACCTTTGCCTTGACAAATGCGGGAAATGGCTGCGTAGGACAGAAGAAGAATACCCACATCGAATGTTGGCGTCGTCAGCTTTTTCGGCTGTTATTGCAAATGTCCACGTGATACTTAGAGAAGCAAGGGCAGATGACCTTAAATAGACAGTGTACTTTCCAAGGCATGACATCGGAGTGACCAGACTCACATCATGTGCCCTTTCACGAGGCTGCTTTATTTTCCGGGATTTGCTATTGGGTTGTCCCTGGGCTGTATTCTCAGCAGGCCAATGAGAGAAGCCCTTTGGGGAAGATTAAGTAGTTCTGTGAGCTGCCATCTGATGGAAAAGAAATCTACAAGAACTGTTCAAAGGAGCTCTTCCTCCCCCAGGCACAAAGCTAAATATGCACAGTAAAGAAATTTGAAAAATGTCTGTCCTTGCCATCCCCAATACCCCTTTGATTGATAGCAGAGAGGGCTTGCTATGATAATTTTACTTTGACAGGTCCCAGGCATAAATCCCACAGAGTTGTTGCTCTGGTTTGACAACCTTCTGAGGGTTCCAGTTAGGAACAGGAAACAGGCCTCTATTTTTCACCCTCAATGCTCCTTCAGGTGCAAAGAAAAGACCGTATGGAAAAAATAAATCCTTATCTGAGGGGGAAACCAAATTCAAAGCAGTTTTAATACTGATTCATCAGAAAGAATGTCCAACAGGGGAAGACGTGACCTCGGTTCTACTTCTTCAAACTTACATTTTAATCTTCCAAATAAGAGGTTTGAAACCTATTCACGAGGAGAAATTGATACTCCTTTCCCATTCACATTTTGGTTTTACAAAGTTGTGTTAGTATTTTCCTTCAAGGTCAGCCTAGAAACGTACCGTAATATTTTATAAAAATTACTGCTTAAAAGTAAAAATGCATGCGTGTAGTAACATCCAGGATTTAGTGAGATTTACTGAGAGCTTACAACGGGCCAGACTTTCTAACTCTTCGTGTCCTTTTAATTGTCACAACCACCCCTCAATTAATAGGAATGCAATTTAAAAAAGAGTCAAAGCCGTGGATTATTATTATTATTTTTTTTTAGCATTCATCTTTCAGGTATGCTTCATGAAATGTCAGGAGTATTTGGGGATCAGTGCATCATCACCGAGCCATCTCCCCTACCAAGAATCTGGGAAGGATGACTCAGCACTGAGAAGCCTAGTCACAGAAATTATATTTAACTGGGTTGAATCAAGAAGAATCTGTGGCATGTTAACTATACTGGAATTTAAAATAAAAATAAAATAAATTAAATTTTAAAAAAATACAAAAGAAGAAGAATCATCATCCATGGCTTCCCCTATGTCAACTAGGAAATTAAATTAACCAGGATCCATTCTCCATGCATTTTAGTTGATCCCATTTAGAAATGCATTACTGTGACCTATTAAAATTATTAAAGGGTCAAACCCAGGCAGGTATCTGAAAAGAAGGAACATTTCCATCTCCTTAAAACTTTCAGAAGTTGAAGATTTCTCTTCCAATTGTCTACCTCTTACAGATGGGAGCAACAGTTTTCTCTTAGCTCCAGGGTCCAGTCTAGCACTGAGAAGATCTACACAGCTCTAATGCCCTAAGAGCATATTCCTCCTTCAATCCAACCACCCTGCCAGGCCTTGGCTAACTGGGTGCCGTCCAAGTTTTGCAGAAAGTCTGCACTATTGAGAGGTGCCACCAACAGGGAAAGAAGGATCCAGTCTTGGCACCCACAGTTAAAAACTGGGTCTTTAATTTACTAGGACTCTAACACATGGACTTCAGCCCAGGCCACAGAATTAAGCCCCTTTTTTCTGGGGTCAATATTTTATGACTATACCCATTTTGTGGAGGAGCTAACCACTGCCCAAGGAGTTCTAATAATTGGTACATGGATAGCCACAAAAAGTCAGTGGGGAAAATAAGAATAGAAAAGAGCAAGCTGCTCATAAAAGTGGAAGGAATATATGAGTTGTTTAAGTCATAAAATAGCCTGAACAAATTTCAAGAAAAAGAAACTTACTAATTAATTCTCTCTCACTCCATTGCCCCTCTAAATACCAAACAGGATGTGCTTTCTTGTAAATGTCTATAAATTTGGGGGGAGAAAAAACAAATCTGATCTTGTGTACAAGAGCTCTAGGCTGCAAAGAACATGGTTGGATTTCTGTTTCCCTTAGAGGAAGACGCCAGAACAGACTTTTTCCATCAAGTGTTGATAAGAAAGGCATTTAGCATTTCATTTGATGGGCCTGTTGTGAGTGGGTGGTATGACATGATAAATCATGGCCAATGTCATATTAAAAATGATAGGCCCATCTGCACATGCTCACTCTGTTCTTAAGCTAATGATACGCTACCCTGTGCAAAGCCTTCAGCTGTGGCAGATGTTGGAATGATGTTCCGCTCCCAGGATAGCTTTAGAAAACAGAATTCCCAAAGGTTTAGAGAAGCCATAGCCATCTTTCTAGCCCATAAGCAAAAACTAAACCAAACCCCTACTTTCTGCAAACTCAGCCCTGTTTAGGTCTGATTGCCACCTTGATTCAGGTTCTCCTCTGAAGGATTCAATCTATGTCTCCACTATTAGCATAAGAAATTGAGCCAGAAAGGCATTTTTAAAAAATGAGGAAACAATCTCCTCTTCTCAGAACCAAAGAGGCACCTCTTAGAGCATAAAGAGACATTGTCAGGACTCTGAAAACGGTACTTGGTCTTGAAGGAGATGAGGATGGAGTAGAGCAAAATAGTGCCTACATAAACCAAGAAAGTCTGAAAAAAAGAAAACTGACATGAAATCAGCAATTCCTATGCTGGGGGTATCTCACACTTTGCACTATTAACACTTCAGAGCAAACAATTCTTTGTTATGAGGTTGTCCCGTGCATGGTAGAATGGTTAGCAGAATCCCTAGTCTATACCCACTAGATGCCCATAGCACACACCTCTCCCAGGAGTAAAAATCAAAAATGTCTCCACATACAAATAAATGATCGCAGGAGGTCAAAATTGCCCCTAGTTGAGAACCACTATTCTAGACTATTGGGGAAAGGCCATGCCACTGAATCTTTGTGGAACATATGTTTTCCAATAAAGAGGACTGGATTCACTAGCACATACTGTTGTGTATGCCTTTTTCCTATTATTTCAGACACATGATAGGATGGAATAGAGCAACACCCTTCAACTCTTAGCCAAAATGAAGGTGCCCTTTACTGTAAGGTTAAAGTTAAGTTAATCTCTGTACAGTTAAAAAGAAAATAGTATCTCCTTTAAATATTTCTCCATAAGGTGAGTTTTTGCTACATTCTTCACTCTTTCCATTCTAGAGACCTTGAATCCTAATATAAGAGTCAGAGATTAGTCAAGAAAACAAAACTCCAGAAGAGGTCATTCAAAAAGAGAAAATGCAGGATGGGGTATTAATTCAAAGGTATTAGAGGAGCTAACATAAACAGGAGACGGCCACCCAGAGAACAGAGCTTCAAGAAGCTACCACCATTTCTATACTGAAGGGTCAAAGGGAAGATTACTGGAATCTGGACTTCAGGTGACACAGTCAGTGGGAGCTGGGACCATGGTGGAAAGGGCTTTCCCCAGGGGACGGAGCCATAGAAGAGACCCAGCCACTCCAGAAATGACCATCTGAGGCAGAGAGACCAGGAAAGAAAAACCTTGGCTTCTTCTCTCTTCTGCCCACATGCAGTCTCTCACTAGTGCCTCTCACTCGCTGAACCTGGCTTGACTCCTGGGGACAAGGGAGCTTGGGCAACAGTTTATGAGGATAAGCCCCTGTGACACATACAGAGCAGAGCAGGGTTTGAGAGCGGATTTGAAAGCAAACAAATGGCCAGTGCAACTATTAAATTCAATTCTATGGACACCTGAATGCAATTCAGACTTGAGTCAGGAAGAGGAATGCAAATTGGATGAGTCTGAGAAATAAATTAGGCTGAGGGAAAAACTTCTCAAACAAACAAACCAAAACACGTTAAAAAGTTCCCTCCACCTCCTCCTTCTCCTCCCCTCCCACACCAAACTAAACTTGGCGGAGAAAAGTCTAGACTGGGCTTGTTACTGGGTAATTCTTGTGAAACTGAGTTCATGTTTAAGAAGATAATTGCTACAAATGCTAGGCATATCCATTATCTATTGCTGTAACAGACCACCACAAGCTTAGTGGCTTAAAACAAAACCCACTATATTTACTCATGAATTTTTTGGTCAGAAATTTGGGCAGGGCTCAGCTGAATGGTTCTTGGGTCTCACCTGAGATTATTCGGGGGACTACAGTTAGGTGGCAGATTAGCTGTGGGCTGGTTAACCCAAGGGGTTTCCTCTGGGATGGCTTCTTTCTGTTCTAGTTTAATTCAACCTCCAGTAAACAACCTGACCTGTTTGCATGGCAGTCTCAGGGTGTTCAGTGAGAGGGTAAGCCCCAATGCACAAATACTTCCTAAGCCTCTGCTACATCGTATTTGCTAATGCCCGCTGATCAAAACAAATTACAAGGTCAAGTCTAGATTTGAGGGGTGGATAGAGAAACCTTACCATTGATGGGAGAGACAGTATAGTCACACTGCAAAGGGGCATGAACATAGGGATAGAAAATAATGTGACCATTTTTAATTATCACACTAGGTGAGTGGATTTCCTAGCAAATATTTTTCTAGAAGGAGTATTCCAGTTTTATCCACACCTGAACATTTCAAAAAGGATATATATTTGTTCTCCAAACAGTAAACATTTGTGGTTGTCACAGAGGCACTGAGCTCTAAAACAGCTCCCCCAAACCCCTTCGACTAAATTTACTCCATAAGGGTTTCATTGTTAATAGCCAACCATCTCATCTGAAGTTAAGGATGTTTCCTCAAATTCAAATCCAAGTTCAGAGAAGTCTCAAGACTCCCTTCTTTTTCTCTGAGCCTTAAAGGGAAATCTAGATTTCAGTACCACATTACAAGGAAACTGACTCCTCAAACTAGGAGTCAGAAACTATGGTTTCATAGTCTGGAAAAAAATCATCTATGTAAGCCACTTGGGTAAGTCTCTTCTCTCCAAGTCACAACCTCCTAATTTGCAAAATCAGAAAGTTAAACTATTCCAGGGTATCTGAGGCAGGAATGAGAGGTAGAGGAGGAGAGAGGGTGAGGTGAATCAGTGAAGCAGGTTGGTGGAAAAAAACAGTGTGAGGAGTGTGGGAACCTGGAGGGTATTACTTGTTCATGACAGTAAATTCATTGTTTTCCCTAAAATATGTTGGCGCCTGATCTGACTGCCATCTCTCACAAGATCACCTCCAAGAACTGTTTGCTGCCTCTCCCAATCTCATTCCCCACGTGCTTCGGTTGTACTCAACTTTGCATGGAGTTCTCAAGTCCCCCTGGTCTTCGGGATGGGGGTGCTTATTCTCAATGCAAAAAAAAAAAAAAAAAATTGGAGCACAGACACTGGTCCCTTCTTTAAACCATCTTGTTTCAATCCCACACACCCCTTAAAGTGGGGTTGCAATTGACAAGGCTCTTGCTTTTACGAAAGAAATGCCATGTGGACTGATCCAGGCCCATAATTCTGTTGCACTCACTCCTATCAGTGCTTCTGGAAAAACTGCAGGACCTGACACTCCAAGATCCTATCACAGCCCACAGTTAGCTGTGGATTAGCGTAACTTTCCCTGGGCCCCTGGTTCCAAGCACTGCTTCCCCCAGGGGAAACATGTTCCCAAAATACCTGATTTCTACCCCCTTCATTTCAGAGGGAAATCTCAGGTTAGAACTCAAAAGCAAATAGGTTGTTTGCTCTGAAATATGAGATTGGAGGAGTTGGAGAAGCCCAGCCACTACTACAAGGTCTCATTCTGAGCTGGTAGGAAACTGCATCATTAGAAACGTGTTCTTTGATATGACATAAGGCAATTTCCAAATAGGCCTTTTGAGTACCATTTCCTCCGTAAAACCCACCAGGATCACCTCACACCAAACTCTTCTTCCTTACCAGTGAGCCTTAAGTGGGCCTTCAATTCTCTTGTTTGGTGAGTAATAATATTAGCAGTGGATGACGGGAGCTCAGTGGCCTGGATTTGAATCCTGGCTCCATTACTGGAAATCAAATGCTGGGGACCTTGGTCAAGTTTCTCAATCTCTCTGTGCCTCTGCTTCCTCAGCTATAAAAAAACTGACAGAGGGTTGTAGAAATGCACAAGTGACAAAGTACTTGTAGAGGCTCTCGTATGTGGCATATAGTAACTGCAGTAGTGTTAGCGGCTGTCATCATGTCTCTATTATATTCTGATAAAAGTGTTAACTTGTCTTATGTATCTCCTTTATGGTACTTGTATTTATCTAATTGGATAATAAGTTCAAGAGCAAAGATGACAAATATTTTTCATATTTCTTTATCCCAATTCTCCTCCACCCCCATTACCACTCCCCTTAGTCCAGTGCCTGGTGTACAATACATACCCAAGATAGGGGCTGGTAGGTGGGGCCTAACATCATGGTGTAAGTGTAGGATACCAGAAAGTTCAGGCTCTATGAGAGACATGGGTTACTGAACATGGCTGTTAATAATTAGCAACTTGTTCAACTTATCAAGTATCTCCTTGCCTTGGGTTTATAAAGTCTAAATGGGAATAAAGTTTTTGCCTCAGAAGGTAGCTGTGAAGACAGACACTTCACAGTGTAAGGCTCACATGGGAGCTCAATAAATGCTTATTTCCTTCCCTTTCCCTCCCCCTCACCATTAATGAATTGGTCAGATCAGTGCCAGGAGACAAGGAGAAGTTTGAGAAAAGAAAGCTCTAGCAGAAAAGGCAAAGTCAGGGGATTCAAGGTCCCAAAGGCAAATAATACTGACCTCATCAGTAGGGCCCATCCCCATGAACTCTCCTGCCCACTGAACACCCAGGCAGTGGATTCACAATGCTATTTAGAGATGGTAAAATTGTCGTCAACATAGGTTCCTCAAGAGAACCAGGGAGTGGAGGTCTTGGGAGTTTTTAGGAAATCCTTGGTTCTTCCCTTGATGACTGCTGGGCTCTGGATGGAATATAGAAGACAACACCCTGCATTTTCCTGTAAAACTATCTTCCCTTCTTGCCTTCCTGCAATTCTACTATCCTCAGGAAGCATGCCAGACAAAAGATGTGGGCTAGATGGATCTACAACCTGACCTTATGGAGGCCAACTCGAGTTTTCATGGAACCACAGAACATTAGTACTGAGATGAGCTGCTCCAGCAACCTCACCATAAAGGTGAAGCCACAAAGAAGTTAAACAGTTGGCCCAAAGTTATGCAGCTGATCAAGGACAGAAATGAAAGGTAGACCTGTGCTCTTTTTAACTTCTCATCTTTCTGATGCCTCAGAAGAACACAGGCTTTTAAAAACATTTATTCAAGTAAGACATGCTCTAAATTCCAAAAGTGACTTCTCCAGCCTGTATTGGGTGGGATATAATCAGTCATGACTTTCTAGATCTAAAGTCAGTGAACTGAACACATCCAGCAAAAGCCATTTATATCAGTTTCTTTCTGCAGCTCAGAGTATTATATGTGCTCCCGTGTGCTGTCTGTTCTGCAGGGCTGAGAATGTACCCTGAGACCTCCTCATGTGAAAGAAACAGACCCCAGCTGGCCAGCCACACTGTGACTCCAATATGGACTTCAGCTGCTACACTCTAGGGTTGTGTTCAGTGAACTGCATTTTTTAGAAATGTTAATATCTACATGGCTCTCACCCAACTGTCTTAAGAATACCAGCTGTACCGTGCTTTCGCCTCTACTTTGACAGCCTTAAGAACAGCTCCCGAAGAATAGAACATTCTTCAGGGGAGGGCTGTTGGTTTTGCAGACGTTTTAGGAGGAGGAAAAGATGAAAGAGATTTTAAGTTGAAATGTCATATATGGAAAGGGATGGGACAGGACAGAAGAGGGAATCTGGTATGCTTCCAGTGCCTTTCATGTACCAAGCACTGGGTTGGGCCAATACTCATGCCTATTGCATTTGGTCCTCACAACGCTGAGATGAGCATAATAACCATAGTTTTATAGATGAGAAAACTGAGGCTTAGAAAGATTAAGAGACTTGCCCAAAGTCAAACAAGGAATTTGTTGCATAGCTTGTATAGTAGTTTCCAATGGCTGTTGGCTGTTATAACAAATTACCATAAACTTGGTGGCTTAAAACTACAGAAATGTATTCTCTCAGAGTGATGTAGGGCAGAAGTCCGAAATCAAGGTGTTGGCAGGGCTGTGCTCCCTCCAGAGGCTCTAGAGGATAATCCTTCCTTGCATCTCCCAACTTCTGGTGGTGCCAGGCATCCCTTGGCTGGTGCTGCCTAACTCTGCCTCTGTCTTCCCATGGACTTCTCTTCTCCATCCATCTCTCCTCTGGGGGTCTCCTATAAGGATACTTCTGACTGGATTTAGGGCCCACCTGGTTGATTCAGGATCATCTCATTTCCAGATCCTTAATTGCATCTGTGAAGACCCTTTTTACAATTAGGGTCACATTCAAAGATTCCTTGGGTCAAGATGAAGATATATCTTTTGGGGGAGGGGACCCACCACTCAACCCACTACAGCTGGGTTTGTAACTCAAGCCTGTCTTACTTATAGCCCATTTTCTCACCACACTGTCAGGTTATTCCCTGTCTTTTCCTTTATCTGTTTTCTCAAGGATGGCTTTTGCCAAGATAAAGATTCCAAGGTAGCTACAGACATAGTATAGGGAGAACACAGCCCTTCGACTTTCCAGAGTTATCCAGAAGGTTAGTGACAGTGATGAAATTTAAGCCCCTCTCAATCCTGCTATTGTTCTAAGAATGAAAAGAGGGAACTGACTCCAGAGAGATACCTTGCCATTGCCTCTAAACATCAAAACAGTTGACTCCTTCCAAAAGTTCAGCCCTCCTTTTGCAGGAGTAAAAGAGCTATTAGGTGTCAACTTAACCTATAGCCACCCCCTAATAAGTTTAAGATAAAAGGCCAATACTTTCAAATAAGATTCAGACATAATGTAATAGCATTTGTTACCAAGCCCCATCTAATTATATCAATCTTTTATTACCAGACCCACAAGTGCAAAGAACTCTATTATAATCTCTCTTTATAACGATCTCCTCACTATCTGACTCCTCCAACTCTGCACTAAATTAATCATCTGCTCGCAATCATGAGTAAACATCAACTCAATTAAGAATTGATAAATAAACAGTTCACTCCAAGGCTTGTCCTGATACAGCAGAGAGTATCACTGGGCGCCTGCCAGGCCAGAGCTTGCCTGGAGTTTTGAAATGTGGATGGCTCTCTTAGGCTGTGTTTCTTCTGCTGCTGTTTACAGGAGGTGTTCTGGCTGTTGTCTTTTGCTTCCACTCTGTGTGTACAGGTGGAGAATTATTCCCTTGTCCTCTGGATCTCAATGTGGAAGAATTTCTCATTTATCCTTACTCTGCACTACATAGCATCACATATCTGAAAGAAAACCAGTAGGAAGGCAGTAAAATGCAAGAAATGTGAACTCTGCCATATCAAATAGTAAAGTAGAAGGAACCCTTGCATATGTTGTTAGGGGTTAAATTTTGTCCCTCCAAAAAGATATGTTGAAGTCCTAAACTCCAGTACCTCAGAATGTGAATTTATTTAGAAAGAAGTTCACTGCAGATGTAATTAATTTAGATGAGGTCATGGTGGAGTAGGGTGAGCCCTTAATCCAATAAGACTAGTGTCTCTATAGGATGATGTGAAGGCACAGAGGGAATACCATGTGAAGAGGGAGAAGACAATCATGTAGTGACAGAAGCAGAGATTGTATGATGCATCTACAGGGAAGTAAAACCAAGAACGTCCAGTCACCCCCAGAAGTTAGGAAGAGGCAGAGGATTCTACCCAGAGCCACAGAGGAAGTATGGCCCTACTGACACTGATTTCACACTTCTGGCCTCTAGAAGTGTAAGAAAGTAAATTCCTATTGTTTCAAGCCATTCACTTTGTGGCACTTTGTTACAGTGGCCCTAGGAAACCAACACAGTGGTTGATTACAATAAGAATAATCAAGCTAACATTTTTGAACACTGTTATACAGCAGGCACTCTACGGAGCATTTTATAAGCATTAAGCACATGGAATCTTCACAATCATCTTATGAAGTTGTAACAACCCACGTTCATTCAGTTTCAAAGTTAGGACTCCTATTCCCACTGTACAAATGAGGAAACAAGGCTAACTTGTTTCTGACTGAGGCTAACAGCCCCAAAGTCACAGAGAGAGTGAGTGGCAAGCCTTTTCAGTACTGGGGGCACTAACTTTGTTCCCCAAAACAATACATTGTAAGCCTGATGCAGACAGGGTCATGGCAGTGTTATTCCACAGGGCATACCCCAACTGTGCTGCCCAGAGTCCAAGGGCTCCTCCACCACAGGTAGAGAGGATGAAGGAAAGCCAGTGACCACAGGGCTCACCCAGCATTCCATCTCTACTTCATGGGGCATGCTCCACATGTATGTTTCATAGTTTCAGTTCTCATATGAGATATATTTAAACCAACTTTTCTGGTGCTAGAAGAAAAGTTTTAAAATCATTGCTATATAGAGATGAGTTCTTCTCCACAGAAGAATTCCAGGTAGTATCTGCAGAAGGGATTACAGAATTAGAATATTACCATTCTGGAACCTGCAATGAAATAATGGACCTATGTCCATCAAAAGATGCTCCATTACTAGGTGACAGGTTGGTTGGGAACTTTACAAAAGAATCAGGCTGACACCATCTGAGTCTACTGATTAAATAGTAATTATGTGTCTGGTGACATGATGCAATAGGAAGCATACAGCACCACATGCAAAAAAAAAAAATGACCTTGGATCCAAGCATACTCCTGATGTATACCAGACTAAAGGAAGTATACAGGATAGAAGAACAGGGTAAATGACACAGTGAGGAAGCAGCTAGCCAAAATCAGTAAGTGGCTCTTTCCTGAGGACAAATGACCGTATTCCTCCAAAAGACTCAATGTGTACTGACAGAGACAGAGAGAGAGAGAGAAGATGGAAAAGAAAAGGAATGAGGACAGAATAAAAGAGGTTAAAGAGATGTAGCAACCAAATGAAATGTATGGACCTTGTTTGGGTCCTGATTCAAACAAACTCAATGCAGAAAGATGTTTTTGAGACAATTGAGAAAATTAAAATATGGTTTGGGTATTAGAAAATGCTATGGAATTACTAATTTTTTTTTCTAAGTAGGCTCCAAGCCCAAATGGGGCTTGAACTCACAACCCTAAGATTAAGAGTCACCTGTTCTACAGACTGAGCCAGCCAGGTGCCCTCTCAATTTTTTTTTTTTTAAGTTGAGATAATAGCATGGTGATTGTGTTTAAGGTGAAATGGTCTTTATCTGTTAGAGAAGCTTAGTGAAGTATGTAGGACACAAAGACATGTTATCTGGGCTGAGATCAGGAGGAAAGAGGAAAAACTCATGGCCTCTCCCCTGAAACTCAAGTAAGCAGCTGCTCCGTTGAAAGCTGGGTGCCCCAAATCATGCAAAGTGACTATCTAGGGAGTAAAACACTCTCTTTCTTCAGAGTATATAGTTTTAAGAACTGTTTAGTATTGTCTAAAAATTCTGTGCCAGCAAAGTAAAGTGTACTGAAGGAAAACTTGCCTATGAAGGCCCCTGAAGAGTTAGCTTAATTGGGGGAGCCCCTCCTCTGCTCAATTCATGATCAAGGCTACCACAAATGTTATTACCAAATCAATAAGGAAAACATCTATCTCCATGTTTCTGTGTTTGTGATATGTGGGGCCCTTTGGCAGGGTCCTTCCTGCTGACTGCAAGGATGGTGTTGCCAACACACATACTTCTTATTGGAATGTATGATCAAATGAAATAATTTCTGGATCATCTTCATCGTGATTACTATTATTACATTGTTGGTATTGTACATGCTTGTCATTGAACATTTTCTGTGTGTTCCTTTTGTGCTAGCCTTATTTGTCCAGTTAGGAGATTTAAAACAGTAAGCCCAAGGGAAGGATATCCTTATGTATTTCTCTCTACCCTCCACTCTTCCCTCCTCCATGTCTACCTGGGAGGGACAGCATTATTATTGCAACAGTTTTGCAATAAACAGCTGTTTAAAAGCACCTGGGTGAGGACTGATGGTGATTATCCCTTCAATATAAGGGTTATGGGATCTGGGAACAAAAATCACCAATAGAGGCAGCAGAACTGAGTGAAATTTCTGGCTCTGTTGCTCAGTGAGTAGACAGCTTGGGCACCTTACTGAATGTTTTTGAGCTTCAGTTTCCTAATAAGTAAAGTGGGGACCCAAGGTACCTGCCTCGAAAGGCTGTGAGGACATAGATGGATTCCAACTTGGCTGCTGGCTCACCCTGAGTGCCTCTCTTCCTCTCCAAAATGGGGAGAGAAACTGTTAACTTGGCCTCTCCGAGTATTAGCTGTAAGAGGACATACAAAGTTCATGCATAGGGAAGATGTTACTATGAACTGAATGTGTGTGTCCCCCACCCCAAATTCCTATGTCAAAGTCTGAACCCCACTGTGATGGGATCTGGAGGAGGGGTGTTTGGGAGGGGATTAGGACATGAAGGTGAAGCCTTCATGCGTGGGATTCATGTTCTTATAAGAAAAGACTAGAGAGCTTGCTTCTCTCTCTATTGTGTGAGGAAACCAGGAAAGAGGTCTTCACCAGAACCCAACCATGCTGGCACCCTGATCTTGGGCTATCAGCCTCCAGAGCTGTGAGAAGGGTATCTGTCCTTCAAGCCACCCAGTCTAAGGTTACCTTGTTATAACAGCCTGAACTGACAAAAACATACGAATAATAAAAATACATTTTTTAAGAAGATTTTACTTACTTATTTGAGAGAGAGAGAGAGAGAGAGAGAGACAGCAAGCGGGGAGGAGAGGGAGAAGCAGGCTCTCTGCTGAGCAGGGAGCCTAATGTGGGGAATCGATCCCAGGACCCTGGGATCATGACCTGAGCCGAAGGCAGACGCTTAGCCACCCAGGTGCCCAATACATATGCATTCTTGTTCCCCTAACTAAAAGTTCTCAGATTTTAGTTGGCATCACAGACCATCTCCCTGGGGTCCCCGGTGGCTACCGTCCCCTGTGGCCTGCACTCTCTGGTCTCTACCCAGCACTGCCCACTGGCAGCAGCATCAGACACTCATCAAGGCCCAAGAGGAAGGCAGGAATTGCCAACAGATGACTGAAGGGTTAAGGTAATTGTCTGGTGCTCCCACTTTGAAAACCACAATTTTGCAAAGACAAAGAAGGGTCTAGCGCTCTAAGATAATGTTGGCAAAAGCTACCAAAGTCCTAGGAGAGAGGGGGTAAAAATCAACATACATGATTTCAAGTTTCCTTAAATTCCCTAAGTGTAATCTACAAGGTGTGATCTAGATCTTATCACTAATTACTGATAACCTTGGGTGATTCATTCTCTTCTTTGGACCTCAGTTTCCTCCTGTGTAAAATCAAGTGTTCTTAACATGAGACTTTCAGGCCTCTAGAACTCAGGGGTCCGAGAAATTTGATGAGAAAGAAATTATTATATATATATATATATATATATATATATATGTACTTATGTATGTACTTATATAATACATAACTTATAAAAATATAAAGGGATATTTTTATTTTCACTAACTTCTAAGGGCAATTTAGTATTTTCTTTCAATATAAATGTAGGCAACAAACTACTGGGTATTTACCACAAAGATACAAATGTAGGGATCCGAAGGG
>NW_027397659.1:0-20583 GCF_003265705.2 Callorhinus ursinus
ACTACTGGGTATTTACCACAAAGATACAAATGTAGGGATCCGAAGGGGTACGTGCACCCCGATGTTTATAGCAGCAATGTCCACAATAGCCAAACTGTGGAAAGAGCCAAGATGTCCAATGAGAGATGAATGGATAATGAAGATGTGGTATATATACACAATGGAATATTATGCAGCCATCCAAAGGAATGAGATCTTGCCATTTGCAACGACGTGGATAGAACTGGAGGGTGTTATGCTCAGTGAAATAAGTCAATCAGAGAAAGACATGTATCCTATGACCTCACTGATATGAGGAATTCTTAATCTCAGGAAACAAACTGAGGGTTGCTGGAGTGATGGGGGTGTGGGAGGGATGGGGTGGCTGGCTGATAGACATTGGGGACGGTGTGTGCTATGGTGAGCACTGTGAATTGTGCAAGACTGTTGAATCACAGATCTGTACCTCTGAAACAAATAATGCAATATATGTTAAGAAAAAAATAGAAGATAGCAGGAGGGGAAGAATGAAGATGGGGAAATTAGATGGGGAGTCAAACCATGAGAGACGATGGACTCTGAAAAACAAACTGAGGGTTTTAGAGGGGAGGGGGGTGGGGGGATGGGTTAGCCTGGTGATGGGTATTAAAGAGGGCACGTTCTGCGTGGAGCACTGGGTGTTATGCACAAACAAAGAATCATGGAACACTACATCCAAAACTAATGATGTAATGTATGGTGAATAACATAACAATAAAAAAATTTAAAAAAAAGAAAATGAGTCAATAACAATCATAATATAAGTAAATACTTGAAGATACTGGAGCATTGGAGTTTGGGCTCTCCTGTTAGGGGAACCTTTCTGCTACCAGCAAACAAGCCCAGGCTAGCTCCTAGAAGAAAGTCCACCTGAACCGCTATTCCAGCCATCCAGCTGAAGCTCCAGACAGTGAGGCCATCCACTTTCACAAAGGAAGCCCAGAAAGAACCACCTGGCCAATCCAAGGATTGTGGTGTAGTAAATA
The DNA here is from genome assembly GCF_003265705.2 of Callorhinus ursinus. Taxonomy (NCBI): domain Eukaryota; kingdom Metazoa; phylum Chordata; class Mammalia; order Carnivora; family Otariidae; genus Callorhinus; species Callorhinus ursinus. Next base: position 1,005 of record NW_027397659.1, read on the forward strand.
ACTTTCATTTTAAGCCATTCAGTTTTATGTTGGTTTATTACAAAGGAAAAGCTAATTGAGAGAGCATCAAATTACATAATTTCTTTTCCTTCAGCAATCTAAATTGAGTTTTTATCACTTATAACCAAAAAAATACAAGTACCCAGTGCCACACCTAGCATATTTGACACCTGGAGCAGATCATTGTTAACACCCTTTCTCTAAAAAAATAAAAAATAAAAAAAATAAAAATTTTTCAGTTATAATCCCACAACTATCAATAATTTTTTCTTACTTTGTTTTTTGGTCTTAGAATAAATAGCAATTAAAGAGAAAAACAAATCATAATTTTAAAAATATAATTCAAATGCATTAGAAAATTTCATGAATGAAGAAAAATAGTGCACCACATGGTTTTTGTCCTCTATTTTTGTGTTTTCAATATTAAATATACAGAGATGCTCCAAATGGTCTTGTAGAATGAAAGAATTGAAATAATTCAAGACCTGTTTCTTTAACTTTCCATCACTGAATTATAACTATTTCAAATCCATTGTTTAAATGCAGGAAAATGTACTACCAGGGTTTTGAAGATATTGACCACCCAAAATAATCTCCAATGATACCAAACCACTACGAATTTGCTCTGAAATATGTGTAGCTGAGTTCACAGATATTAAGGCTGCCTGTGTAGCTGGGAGTTCTCCAACTAGAATATAATATGTATTAAAAGATAATTTTTAAGTGTATTAATTTAAAAGTATATGTACATATTATTAAAATAAAACAGAACTCACAGCAATTACTTAAAAGTTGCACTGAAAAAAAGTATTTTTAAAATTTTTTTACAGAAGGGAGTATTTTATCACTTTCATTGCTTGAACTGCAAGTGTATGGTGATGATTAAAATATAGACTAAGATTTAGTTGGTTTTATTATTGTTCTTAAACTCTCTAAAGACAATACTCTTTGCCCTACCCTTGATACTCCACTGCAAAGAGCACTGTTAATAAACATCATTAATGTTGAGAATTATATAAAAAATAAAAATTCTCGGAGCACCTGGGTGGCTCAGTCAGTTAAGCATCTACCTTCAGCTCAGGTTATATCCCAGGATCCTGGGATCGAGCCCCATCATCAGGCTCCCTGCTCAGCAGGGGGGTCTGATTCTTCCTCTCCCTCTGACCCAGCTTGTGCTCTCTTTCTCTCACTTACTCTCTCTCTCTCTAATAAATAAAATCTTTTAAAAAGTTTAAAAAATAAAAATTCTCCAAAGGACCCTGACTGAAATATATCAGAAGTATTGAATGAATATGCTTGCGTGCAGGAGGAAATTCCCAGGGACAGACCTAATGATTTCAATATTGACCTAAAATTTCCAAATTTTCTAGAAAAAGAAATGAAGATAATTGATGGCTCTGAGCCTTTCAGCACAGTGATGAGATAGAACTAGTTTTTCATTGGAAGAAAAGGTAATTAAATAGCTTACATGGTGATTCTTTAAGTTTATAGTAAAATCCCCTTCTAATTCCAGAAAATAATTAAGGTTCCCTAGACCAAGATAAGCCAACAAACAATACCCCATATCTAATTAATTTCCAATTAATCAAATATCCACTTTAAGGTGAGTTTCCTCTCTCAGGAATCAGGTAAAGCTCCAGCTTTTTTTGGAAGATCTAAAGAAATAACACAATGAGTAATATAACAGCAAAGATGTAACTGGTCAAATGATGCCATTGATCTATATTAACCTATTCTCATTAACTGTATAGCTGACTTGACTACATATTTTATTCATTTACTTTATAGCTGGTCAGTTGTATCTTAATAAACACACTACCCTTCAAACTGAAACATATTTTATTCTCTCCAATATGTGCCTTTCTGCTACATTTTATTCTGTTCCGTATAGTTCTTAATCAATTCCTTCATGAGCTTCATTTCTTTTGGCACGATGTATCCACTGTTAGGATTTATTTCTTTCAAAATGATTTAAATCTATTTTGCCAGATGCTGCCTTCAAGCTACTGTATGCCCTATCCATTTCCTCACCAGTCCCATCCACTGGGCCATGTGATCTGTGATCTGGTTCATACTCCATCTTCTTGGTTGAGAAGAGATGGACTTTCCTAGCTCAGTCTAATGTGGATCGTGCTTGCTTTTTATCTATCCTGGCAATGGTTGTGGACTGAATAATGAAAGTGATGTGTAGAAATATCAGTACCTGAAATTCAGGTACTCAGTGCTGAGATGGGTGACTACAGGCTCCTGATGTCCTCAGTGTCCAGAAGTCTCCTTCTGAATTAATGCTTCCGAAATTCTAGGTATTATTGCCAACAGATATAAAGCAGTACCACAAGAGCCAAGCTCTCTCTTGTAAATGCTTGATGATTTAAAGAACAACCGAAGTTGCCTTCTTTGGTAGTATTAATTAGGAGGCACTTTTAATTTGGATTGGCCCTAGACTGTATGTCCTAAGACTTCAAAAGTCCATTTTGCACAATCAAATTATTTTATTATTCATAGAGAAAAAAAACAAAAAGCAATGAAAGACAGGGCATTTTGATGACTTTTTGGTGTTTGCCCTCTAACTAAAATGACTAGAAAAGGTCTGAGGAGAAGCTTCTGGAAGGTAAAGCTGAAAATGTCCATAGAGGGCAAGGTTAAGAGGACCTAGGAAGCCTGGCTAAGGGTTTGTGGCCATATCCCAGATGCAAGAAGAAGTCTCAGAAAGTTTCCAAAGGGAGGTGTTGACAGGATAGATATACATTGTTCCTACCAAAAAAGACTATAACTTCCTAAAATAAAATCACCTTGAAATATGCTCACGATGGCAGGTGATCATGCACACCCAGAATGTCACAATGCTAGAGTACACCTTGTTCAGAAGGAAGGTATTTCCAATCGAAAGGAAAGAGAATAGCAGATGGGGGGAGACAAGGAAGTCTTCTTTGGAAACCAGGAAAATTAAACAGGAATTCATTTAGTGAACTTACTAAAAAGGTAATAACATTGCAGAAAATAGCTTATAGAGCATAACAAATTCTAGTAAGGACCAAACACACAATATATGAAGACTGGTAGTATGGAAGATATGAGATCCCTTAGAGAATGTGACCATGCTTATTTGGAATTAAGGAAAGAGAAATTTGGGAACATAAACATATAAATACCCTTGATTCAATTAGCACTTTTTTTAATCAGAGAAAATAAAAATAGCATTTCTATATTGACTCTAATAGGGCATGAAACTCAAGAAGGAAAGATGCCACTAAAAATAAAACTCTGGGTATATAATTAACCAAAATTGACAACAAAGAAGGTTGGAGAAGCAAGAAGAATGGGGACACAGCCAAAGAAAACAAAACAATATGACTGCTTGGGAGACATTTTGATGAACTCAGATTTTAAGAAGTCACAAAAGCAATGCTCAAAGGAAGAAAACAAGTTTACTGTTGGGAAAGCTGACTAAAAAAACAAAAAACAAACAAACAAACAAAAAACCCTCAAATGCCAGAGAGAAGGCAGAATTAATAAGGTCTTGTTTTGTTGTTATTTTTTCCATCATGAAATTATATCTTCAAGTTGGAAAGATGAGTGAAGAAATAAAAAAGAAAACAGAGATAAAGAAAAGAAGGAAGCCCTTAGCTTTACGAGAAACATAAAAAGCTAGGTCTGTACATCCAGACAAAAAGTATTTTATTTTATAACAGCAAAAAAAATTCATATAGATCTAATCGTGGAAATCTTCACAACATTTCAAAAATCGGAGGAGCAGATTCAGGCAAATCTCATTTTTTCAGAAGGAAGGGGAGAGTCACATTCCCATCAAAAATGTAAAAGATTTTATTAAATGTAGGATATGCCAGCACTTTGAAAAGACAGTAACAACTCCTAAGAGCCAGTGCCTTTTCACCTGGGATGACCCAGGCCAAATCAACCTGCCCCGCCCCCCACCTTTCTTTCTCTCGTCTTTTAGAAACAGCTATTAAATGGGTAGATCAGTGAGAACATAGACATAATACATTGATTTCAACAAAACATCTCACAAAAACTCTGCAAAAAAAATTTTTTTTAATTATAAAAAGGAGAAAAAAGAAAGAAAAAGAGAGATTCTAGTCCATTTACAGCAGATCAACTACATATACCAAAAAACAAAAAACAAAAAAAACCCCTGCTATTCTTTGAATCAATGCCCGTGAAAACGGAGTTCCTCCAGTCTTTCCACTGTATTCCATCCTTGCCTCCAGACTGTTGAATAAAACCTAGAAATCTATGTTCCAAGGATAGGTTAAAACTGAGGACAAATAAAACAAGAGATAAAGCAGATGCAACCATTTAGGTCTGAAAACTCAGCTTCCCAAGTACTAGACAGCAGAGTTTTTCTGGGCAGTAGCTTTCGCAAGAATACAAGCCCAGCAGGCACTGGGTGACTCTGAGCTCTATTGTAGTAACACACAGCATATGCTCTGAGTCCCTGGAAGGCCTCCAGGCAACACTGCACAACTCTCTGCATATCCTGGGTGGGATGTGGGACGAAACGTTTTTTTCCAACCCTAAGATCCCGTGACTCTAATATGAATATGAATCCCCACCTGGTGTCCTGTATGATTATTCCTAAATTACTGCAAAGGAGGAAATCACACACAAAAAAGGTGATTAAAACGCTTTCTAGAGCCACTGATTTTTATAATGGGTCACATGCAAAAATCATTCTGATATTTGTTCTAATTACCAGAACACACAGGCCCTCCAACAGTTAGCTGCAAGGACAGACACCCCAGCTGACCAAACCATGAGTTTAAGAGGCAGAAAAATCCAACGTCTCCCTACCATGACAAAAGCAACTAGAATTGCCAAATCCGATATACAAAACATTTAATTTATAACAGTTAAAACCTGGCCCCTGACCAAGTCCAAAAGAACTATGTCTTATTTCACTTGCTCTTGAATATGTCTCTTTCGGAGATAAATGACTCTGCTCTTTGCCAGTTCTCTCCTCTGTTTGGTGTTTTGTTTAGCTGGGCTTGTGACAAGCCAAGAGTTGATGCATCTGCTTGAATGTGTAATTTACCTCTCTGGTCAACTTAGCTTTTTTTTCCTTGACAATATTATGTCAAACAATCACATCACAACTGGCTCTGATCTCTTTGTTGTTAGCTAATAAATTAGAGAGTATTTATTATCCGCAATCCTTTTTTCCTCTTTTAATGGTGACACATTTGTGGTGAATTACAGGGCAGCTTTATAAACTAGGCTCTGGGCCAGTCTCAGGCCCTGCGTCCATGTGAACGTTCCCTCTCCCGGTTGGCCTCCCGGGCCGGCGGTAAATCAAGGCAGCTGTGACAGCACACTAAGTTAGTGTGCGTCACTGGGGAGAGCAGGAAGCGTTGGGGGTATAATTCTGTCCATCAAACTAATATGTTCTATCAGTAGCTTTGTAATCTTCTGCCATAACTTATGGGAAGTGACACCTAAGAATTCACTTTGAAGGCAATGTGTTCTTCAGACTTTAAGCCAAAACAGACCCGATTCGCAGCAACTGTTCCTCTGTTTACATGAGTGGGTTTGTAGTGCCGGAGAATCAGGTCCCTATCAATGTGGCAGTATTTTACACATTCCACCACCGGCTGAACTCTGTTTACAGCATTCATGGCAGGATTTGTAAACTTCTCGAACGGGATTTCTTCTCTTCTTTTTGTTACCCTTGCCTTAACCTCCAGTAGCCGGATAGATAAATATGCTCCGTGAATGTTATCATGACAAAGTGAGTCTCTGACAGACAGGAACGAATGGCCGACTCGTTTCCTTGTCCGTTCCCCTTCAACCTTTGCCTTGACAAATGCGGGAAATGGCTGCGTAGGACAGAAGAAGAATACCCACATCGAATGTTGGCGTCGTCAGCTTTTTCGGCTGTTATTGCAAATGTCCACGTGATACTTAGAGAAGCAAGGGCAGATGACCTTAAATAGACAGTGTACTTTCCAAGGCATGACATCGGAGTGACCAGACTCACATCATGTGCCCTTTCACGAGGCTGCTTTATTTTCCGGGATTTGCTATTGGGTTGTCCCTGGGCTGTATTCTCAGCAGGCCAATGAGAGAAGCCCTTTGGGGAAGATTAAGTAGTTCTGTGAGCTGCCATCTGATGGAAAAGAAATCTACAAGAACTGTTCAAAGGAGCTCTTCCTCCCCCAGGCACAAAGCTAAATATGCACAGTAAAGAAATTTGAAAAATGTCTGTCCTTGCCATCCCCAATACCCCTTTGATTGATAGCAGAGAGGGCTTGCTATGATAATTTTACTTTGACAGGTCCCAGGCATAAATCCCACAGAGTTGTTGCTCTGGTTTGACAACCTTCTGAGGGTTCCAGTTAGGAACAGGAAACAGGCCTCTATTTTTCACCCTCAATGCTCCTTCAGGTGCAAAGAAAAGACCGTATGGAAAAAATAAATCCTTATCTGAGGGGGAAACCAAATTCAAAGCAGTTTTAATACTGATTCATCAGAAAGAATGTCCAACAGGGGAAGACGTGACCTCGGTTCTACTTCTTCAAACTTACATTTTAATCTTCCAAATAAGAGGTTTGAAACCTATTCACGAGGAGAAATTGATACTCCTTTCCCATTCACATTTTGGTTTTACAAAGTTGTGTTAGTATTTTCCTTCAAGGTCAGCCTAGAAACGTACCGTAATATTTTATAAAAATTACTGCTTAAAAGTAAAAATGCATGCGTGTAGTAACATCCAGGATTTAGTGAGATTTACTGAGAGCTTACAACGGGCCAGACTTTCTAACTCTTCGTGTCCTTTTAATTGTCACAACCACCCCTCAATTAATAGGAATGCAATTTAAAAAAGAGTCAAAGCCGTGGATTATTATTATTATTTTTTTTTAGCATTCATCTTTCAGGTATGCTTCATGAAATGTCAGGAGTATTTGGGGATCAGTGCATCATCACCGAGCCATCTCCCCTACCAAGAATCTGGGAAGGATGACTCAGCACTGAGAAGCCTAGTCACAGAAATTATATTTAACTGGGTTGAATCAAGAAGAATCTGTGGCATGTTAACTATACTGGAATTTAAAATAAAAATAAAATAAATTAAATTTTAAAAAAATACAAAAGAAGAAGAATCATCATCCATGGCTTCCCCTATGTCAACTAGGAAATTAAATTAACCAGGATCCATTCTCCATGCATTTTAGTTGATCCCATTTAGAAATGCATTACTGTGACCTATTAAAATTATTAAAGGGTCAAACCCAGGCAGGTATCTGAAAAGAAGGAACATTTCCATCTCCTTAAAACTTTCAGAAGTTGAAGATTTCTCTTCCAATTGTCTACCTCTTACAGGTGGGAGCAACAGTTTTCTCTTAGCTCCAGGGTCCAGTCTAGCACTGAGAAGATCCACACAGCTCTAATGCCCTAAGAGCATATTCCTCCTTCAATCCAACCACCCTGCCAGGCCTTGGCTAACTGGGTGCCATCCAAGTTTTGCAGAAAGTCTGCACTATTGAGAGGTGCCACCAACAGGGAAAGAAGGATCCAGTCTTGGCACCCACAGTTAAAAACTGGGTCTTTAATTTACTAGGACTCTAACACATGGACTTCAGCCCAGGCCACAGAATTAAGCCCCTTTTTTCTGGGGTCAATATTTTATGACTATACCCATTTTGTGGAGGAGCTAACCACTGCCCAAGGAGTTCTAATAATTGGTACATGGATAGCCACAAAAAGTCAGTGGGGAAAATAAGAATAGAAAAGAGCAAGCTGCTCATAAAAGTGGAAGGAATATATGAGTTGTTTAAGTCATAAAATAGCCTGAACAAATTTCAAGAAAAAGAAACTTACTAATTAATTCTCTCTCACTCCATTGCCCCTCTAAATACCAAACAGGATGTGCTTTCTTGTAAATGTCTATAAATTTGGGGGGAGAAAAAACAAATCTGATCTTGTGTACAAGAGCTCTAGGCTGCAAAGAACATGGTTGGATTTCTGTTTCCCTTAGAGGAAGACGCCAGAACAGACTTTTTCCATCAAGTGTTGATAAGAAAGGCATTTAGCATTTCATTTGATGGGCCTGTTGTGAGTGGGTGGTATGACATGATAAATCATGGCCAATGTCATATTAAAAATGATAGGCCCATCTGCACATGCTCACTCTGTTCTTAAGCTAATGATACGCTACCCTGTGCAAAGCCTTCAGCTGTGGCAGATGTTGGAATGATGTTCTGCTCCCAGGATAGCTTTAGAAAACAGAATTCCCAAAGGTTTAGAGAAGCCATAGCCATCTTTCTAGCCCATAAGCAAAAACTAAACCAAACCCCTACTTTCTGCAAACTCAGCCCTGTTTAGGTCTGATTGCCACCTTGATTCAGGTTCTCCTCTGAAGGATTCAATCTATGTCTCCACTATTAGCATAAGAAATTGAGCCAGAAAGGCATTTTTAAAAAATGAGGAAACAATCTCCTCTTCTCAGAACCAAAGAGGCACCTCTTAGAGCATAAAGAGACATTGTCAGGACTCTGAAAACGGTACTTGGTCTTGAAGGAGATGAGGATGGAGTAGAGCAAAATAGTGCCTACATAAACCAAGAAAGTCTGAAAAAAAGAAAACTGACATGAAATCAGCAATTCCTATGCTGGGGGTATCTCACACTTTGCACTATTAACACTTCAGAGCAAACAATTCTTTGTTATGAGGTTGTCCCATGCATGGTAGAATGGTTAGCAGAATCCCTAGTCTATACCCACTAGATGCCCATAGCACACACCTCTCCCAGGAGTAAAAATCAAAAATGTCTCCACATACAAATAAATGATCGCAGGAGGTCAAAATTGCCCCTAGTTGAGAACCACTATTCTAGACTATTGGGGAAAGGCCATGCCACTGAATCTTTGTGGAACATATGTTTTCCAATAAAGAGGACTGGATTCACTAGCACATACTGTTGTGTATGCCTTTTTCCTATTATTTCAGACACATGATAGGATGGAATAGAGCAACACCCTTCAACTCTTAGCCAAAATGAAGGTGCCCTTTACTGTAAGGTTAAAGTTAAGTTAATCTCTGTACAGTTAAAAAGAAAATAGTATCTCCTTTAAATATTTCTCCATAAGGTGAGTTTTTGCTACATTCTTCACTCTTTCCATTCTAGAGACCTTGAATCCTAATATAAGAGTCAGAGATTAGTCAAGAAAACAAAACTCCAGAAGAGGTCATTCAAAAAGAGAAAATGCAGGATGGGGTATTAATTCAAAGGTATTAGAGGAGCTAACATAAACAGGAGACGGCCACCCAGAGAACAGAGCTTCAAGAAGCTACCACCATTTCTATACTGAAGGGTCAAAGGGAAGATTACTGGAATCTGGACTTCAGGTGACACAGTCAGTGGGAGCTGGGACCATGGTGGAAAGGGCTTTCCCCAGGGGACGGAGCCATAGAAGAGACCCAGCCACTCCAGAAATGACCATCTGAGGCAGAGAGACCAGGAAAGAAAAACCTTGGCTTCTTCTCTCTTCTGCCCACATGCAGTCTCTCACTAGTGCCTCTCACTGGCTGAACCTGGCTTGACTCCTGGGGACAAGGGAGCTTGGGCAACAGTTTATGAGGATAAGCCCCTGTGACACATACAGAGCAGAGCAGGGTTTGAGAGCGGATTTGAAAGCAAACAAATGGCCAGTGCAACTATTAAATTCAATTCTATGGACACCTGAATGCAATTCAGACTTGAGTCAGGAAGAGGAAAGCAAATTGGATGAGTCTGAGAAATAAATTAGGCTGAGGGAAAAACTTCTCAAACAAACAAACCAAAACACGTTAAAAAGTTCCCTCCACCTCCTCCTTCTCCTCCCCTCCCACACCAAACTAAACTTGGCGGAGAAAAGTCTAGACTGGGCTTGTTACTGGGTAATTCTTGTGAAACTGAGTTCATGTTTAAGAAGATAATTGCTACAAATGCTAGGCATATCCATTATCTATTGCTGTAACAGACCACCACAAGCTTAGTGGCTTAAAACAAAACCCACTATATTTACTCATGAATTTTTTGGTCAGAAATTTGGGCAGGGCTCAGCTGAATGGTTCTTGGGTCTCACCTGAGATTATTCGGGGGACTACAGTTAGGTGGCAGATTAGCTGTGGGCTGGTTAACCCAAGGGGTTTCCTCTGGGATGGCTTCTTTCTGTTCTAGTTTAATTCAACCTCCAGTAAACAACCTGACCTGTTTGCATGGCAGTCTCAGGGTGTTCAGTGAGAGGGTAAGCCCCAATGCACAAATACTTCCTAAGCCTCTGCTACATCGTATTTGCTAATGCCCGCTGATCAAAACAAATTACAAGGTCAAGTCTAGATTTGAGGGGTGGATAGAGAAACCTTACCATTGATGGGAGAGACAGTATAGTCACACTGCAAAGGGACATGAACATAGGGATAGAAAATAATGTGACCATTTTTAATTATCACACTAGGTGAGTGGATTTCCTAGCAAATATTTTTCTAGAAGGAGTATTCCAGTTTTATCCACACCTGAACATTTCAAAAAGGATATATATTTGTTCTCCAAACAGTAAACATTTGTGGTTGTCACAGAGGCACTGAGCTCTAAAACAGCTCCCCCAAACCCCTTCGACTAAATTTACTCCATAAGGGTTTCATTGTTAATAGCCAACCATCTCATCTGAAGTTAAGGATGTTTCCTCAAATTCAAATCCAAGTTCAGAGAAGTCTCAAGACTCCCTTCTTTTTCTCTGAGCCTTAAAGGGAAATCTAGATTTCAGTACCACATTACAAGGAAACTGACTCCTCAAACTAGGAGTCAGAAACTATGGTTTCATAGTCTGGAAAAAAATCATCTATGTAAGCCACTTGGGTAAGTCTCTTCTCTCCAAGTCACAACCTCCTAATTTGCAAAATCAGAAAGTTAAACTATTCCAGGGTATCTGAGGCAGGAATGAGAGGTAGAGGAGGAGAGAGGGTGAGGTGAATCAGTGAAGCAGGTTGGTGGAAAAAAACAGTGTGAGGAGTGTGGGAACCTGGAGGGTATTACTTGTTCATGACAGTAAATTCATTGTTTTCCCTAAAATATGTTGGCGCCTGATCTGACTGCCATCTCTCACAAGATCACCTCCAAGAACTGTTTGCTGCCTCTCCCAATCTCATTCCCCACGTGCTTCGGTTGTACTCAACTTTGCATGGAGTTCTCAAGTCCCCCTGGTCTTCGGGATGGGGGTGCTTATTCTCAATGCAAAAAAAAAAAAAAAAAATTGGAGCACAGACACTGGTCCCTTCTTTAAACCATCTTGTTTCAATCCCACACACCCCTTAAAGTGGGGTTGCAATTGACAAGGCTCTTGCTTTTACGAAAGAAATGCCATGTGGACTGATCCAGGCCCATAATTCTGTTGCACTCACTCCTATCAGTGCTTCTGGAAAAACTGCAGGACCTGACACTCCAAGATCCTATCACAGCCCACAGTTAGCTGTGGATTAGCGTAACTTTCCCTGGGCCCCTGGTTCCAAGCACTGCTTCCCCCAGGGGAAACATGTTCCCAAAATACCTGATTTCTACCCCCTTCATTTCAGAGGGAAATCTCAGGTTAGAACTCAAAAGCAAATAGGTTGTTTGCTCTGAAATATGAGATTGGAGGAGTTGGAGAAGCCCAGCCACTACTACAAGGTCTCATTCTGAGCTGGTAGGAAACTGCATCATTAGAAACGTGTTCTTTGATATGGCATAAGGCAATTTCCAAATAGGCCTTTTGAGTACCATTTCCTCCGTAAAACCCACCAGGATCACCTCACACCAAACTCTTCTTCCTTACCAGTGAGCCTTAAGTGGGCCTTCAATTCTCTTGTTTGGTGAGTAATAATATTAGCAGTGGATGACGGGAGCTCAGTGGCCTGGATTTGAATCCTGGCTCCATTACTGGAAATCAAATGCTGGGGACCTTGGTCAAGTTTCTCAATCTCTCTGTGCCTCTGCTTCCTCAGCTATAAAAAAACTGACAGAGGGTTGTAGAAATGCACAAGTGACAAAGTACTTGTAGAGGCTCTCGTATGTGGCATATAGTAACTGCAGTAGTGTTAGCGGCTGTCATCATGTCTCTATTATATTGCTGATAAAAGTGTTAACTTGTCTTATGTATCTCCTTTATGGTACTTGTATTTATCTAATTGGATAATAAGTTCAAGAGCAAAGATGACAAATATTTTTCATATTTCTTTATCCCAATTCTCCTCCACCCCCATTACCACTCCCCTTAGTCCAGTGCCTGGTGTACAATACATACCCAAGATAGGGGCTGGTAGGTGGGGCCTAACATCATGGTGTAAGTGTAGGATACCAGGAAGTTCAGGCTCTATGAGAGACATGGGTTACTGAACATGGCTGTTAATAATTAGCAACTTGTTCAACTTATCAAGTATCTCCTTGCCTTGGGTTTATAAAGTCTAAATGGGAATAAAGTTTTTGCCTCAGAAGGTAGCTGTGAAGACAGACACTTCACAGTGTAAGGCTCACATGGGAGCTCAATAAATGCTTATTTCCTTCCCTTTCCCTCCCCCTCACCATTAATGAATTGGTCAGATCAGTGCCAGGAGACAAGGAGAAGTTTGAGAAAAGAAAGCTCTAGCAGAAAAGGCAAAGTCAGGGGATTCAAGGTCCCAAAGGCAAATAATACTGACCTCATCAGTAGGGCCCATCCCCATGAACTCTCCTGCCCACTGAACACTCAGGCAGTGGATTCACAATGCCATTTAGAGATGGTAAAATTGTCGTCAACATAGGTTCCTCAAGAGAACCAGGGAGTGGAGGTCTTGGGAGTTTTTAGGAAATCCTTGGTTCTTCCCTTGATGACTGCTGGGCTCTGGATGGAATATAGAAGACAACACCCTGCATTTTCCTGTAAAACTATCTTCCCTTCTTGCCTTCCTGCAATTCTACTATCCTCAGGAAGCATGCCAGACAAAAGATGTGGGCTAGATGGATCTACAACCTGACCTTATGGAGGCCAACTCGAGTTTTCATGGAACCACAGAACATTAGTACTGAGATGAGCTGCTCCAGCAACCTCACCATAAAGGTGAAGCCACAAAGAAGTTAAACAGTTGGCCCAAAGTTATGCAGCTGATCAAGGACAGAAATGAAAGGTAGACCTGTGCTCTTTTTAACTTCTCATCTTTCTGATGCCTCAGAAGAACACAGGCTTTTAAAAAACATTTATTCAAGTAAGACATGCTCTAAATTCCAAAAGTGACTTCTCCAGCCTGTATTGGGTGGGATATAATCAGTCATGACTTTCTAGATCTAAAGTCAGTGAACTGAACACATCCAGCAAAAGCCATTTATATCAGTTTCTTTCTGCAGCTCAGAGTATTATATGTGCTCCCGTGTGCTGTCTGTTCTGCAGGGCTGAGAATGTACCCTGAGACCTCCTCATGTGAAAGAAACAGACCCCAGCTGGCCAGCCACACTGTGACTCCAATATGGACTTCAGCTGCTACACTCTAGGGTTGTGTTCAGTGAACTGCATTTTTTAGAAATGTTAATATCTACATGGCTCTCACCCAACTGCCTTAAGAATACCAGCTGTACCGTGCTTTCGCCTCTACTTTGACAGCCTTAAGAACAGCTCCCGAAGAATAGAACATTCTTCAGGGGAGGGCTGTTGGTTTTGCAGACGTTTTAGGAGGAGGAAAAGATGAAAGAGATTTTAAGTTGAAATGTCATATATGGAAAGGGATGGGACAGGACAGAAGAGGGAATCTGGTATGCTTCCAATGCCTTTCATGTACCAAGCACTGGGTTGGGCCAATACTCATGCCTATTGCATTTGGTCCTCACAACGCTGAGATGAGCATAATAACCATAGTTTTATAGATGAGAAAACTGAGGCTTAGAAAGATTAAGAGACTTGCCCAAAGTCAAACAAGGAATTTGTTGCATAGCTTGTATAGTAGTTTCCAATGGCTGTTGGCTGTTATAACAAATTACCATAAACTTGGTGGCTTAAAACTACAGAAATGTATTCTCTGAGTGATGTAGGGCAGAAGTCCGAAATCAAGGTGTTGGCAGGGCTGTGCTCCCTCCAGAGGCTCTAGAGGATAATCCTTCCTTGCATCTCCCAACTTCTGGTGGTGCCAGGCATCCCTTGGCTGGTGCTGCCTAACTCTGCCTCTGTCTTCCCATGGACTTCTCTTCTCCATCCATCTCTCCTCTGGGTGTCTCCTATAAGGATACTTCTGACTGGATTTAGGGCCCACCTGGTTGATTCAGGATCATCTCATTTCCAGATCCTTAATTGCATCTGTGAAGACCCTTTTTACAATTAGGGTCACATTCAAAGATTCCTTGGGTCAAGATGAAGATATATCTTTTGGGGGAGGGGACCCACCACTCAACCCACTACAGCTGGGTTTGTAACTCAAGCCTGTCTTACTTATAGCCCATTTTCTCACCACACTGTCAGGTTATTCCCTGTCTTTTCCTTTATCTGTTTTCTCAAGGATGGCTTTTGCCAAGATAAAGATTCCAAGGTAGCTACAGACATAGTATAGGGAGAACACAGCCCTTCGACTTTCCAGAGTTATCCAGAAGGTTAGTGACAGTGATGAAATTTAAGCCCCTCTCAATCCTGCTATTGTTCTAAGAATGAAAAGAGGGAACTGACTCCAGAGAGATACCTTGCCATTGCCTCTAAACATCAAAACAGTTGACTCCTTCCAAAAGTTCAGCCCTCCTTTTGCAGGAGTAAAAGAGCTATTAGGTGTCAACTTAACCTATAGCCACCCCCTAATAAGTTTAAGATAAAAGGCCAATACTTTCAAATAAGATTCAGACATAATGTAATAGCATTTGTTACCAAGCCCCATCTAATTATATCAATCTTTTATTACCAGACCCACAAGTGCAAAGAACTCTATTATAATCTCTCTTTATAACGATCTCCTCACTATCTGACTCCTCCAACTCTGCACTAAATTAATCATCTGCTCGCAATCATGAGTAAACATCAACTCAATTAAGAATTGATAAATAAACAGTTCACTCCAAGGCTTGTCCTGATACAGCAGAGAGTATCACTGGGCGCCTGCCAGGCCAGAGCTTGCCTGGAGTTTTGAAATGTGGATGGCTCTCTTAGGCTGTGTTTCTTCTGCTGCTGTTTACAGGAGGTGTTCTGGCTGTTGTCTTTTGCTTCCACTCTGTGTGTACAGGTGGAGAATTATTCCCTTGTCCTCTCTGGATCTCAATGTGGAAGAATTTCTCATTTATCCTTACTCTGCACTACATAGCATCACATATCTGAAAGAAAACCAGTAGGAAGGCAGTAAAATGCAAGAAATGTGAACTCTGCCATATCAAATAGTAAAGTAGAAGGAACCCTTGCATATGTTGTTAGGGGTTAAATTTTGTCCCTCCAAAAAGATATGTTGAAGTCCTAAACTCCAGTACCTCAGAATGTGAATTTATTTAGAAAGAAGTTCACTGCAGATGTAATTAATTTAGATGAGGTCATGGTGGAGTAGGGTGAGCCCTTAATCCAATAAGACTAGTGTCTCTATAGGATGATGTGAAGGCACAGAGGGAATACCATGTGAAGAGGGAGAAGACAATCATGTAGTGACAGAAGCAAAGATTGTATGATGCATCTACAGGGAAGTAAAACCAAGAACGTCCAGTCACCCCCAGAAGTTAGGAAGAGGCAGAGGATTCTACCCAGAGCCACAGAGGAAGTATGGCCCTACTGACACTGATTTCACACTTCTGGCCTCTAGAAGTGTAAGAAAGTAAATTCCTATTGTTTCAAGCCATTCACTTTGTGGCACTTTGTTACAGTGGCCCTAGGAAACCAACACAGTGGTTGATTACAATAAGAATAATCAAGCTAACATTTTTGAACACTGTTATACAGCAGGCACTCTACGGAGCATTTTATAAGCATTAAGCACATGGAATCTTCACAATCATCTTATGAAGTTGTAACAACCCACGTTCATTCAGTTTCAAAGTTAGGACTCCTATTCCCACTGTACAAATGAGGAAACAAGGCTAACTTGTTTCTGACTGAGGCTAACAGCCCCAAAGTCACAGAGAGAGTGAGTGGCAAGCCTTTTCAGTACTGGGGGCACTAACTTTGTTCCCCAAAACAATACATTGTAAGCCTGATGCAGACAGGGTCATGGCAGTGTTATTCCACAGGGCATACCCCAACTGTGCTGCCCAGAGTCCAAGGGCTCCTCCACCACAGGTAGAGAGGATGAAGGAAAGCCAGTGACCACAGGGCTCACCCAGCATTCCATCTCTACTTCATGGGGCATGCTCCACATGTATGTTTCATAGTTTCAGTTCTCATATGAGATATATTTAAACCAACTTTTCTGGTGCTAGAAGAAAAGTTTTAAAATCATTGCTATATAGAGATGAGTTCTTCTCCACAGAAGAATTCCAGGTAGTATCTGCAGAAGGGATTACAGAATTAGAATATTACCATTCTGGAACCTGCAATGAAATAATGGACCTATGTCCATCAAAAGATGCTCCATTACTAGGTGACAGGTTGGTTGGGAACTTTACAAAAGAATCAGGCTGACACCATCTGAGTCTACTGATTAAATAGTAATTATGTGTCTGGTGACATGATGCAATAGGAAGCATACAGCACCACATGCAAAAAAAAAAATGACCTTGGATCCAAGCATACTCCTGATGTATACCAGACTAAAGGAAGTATACAGGATAGAAGAACAGGGTAAATGACACAGTGAGGAAGCAGCTAGCCAAAATCAGTAAGTGGCTCTTTCCTGAGGACAAATGACCGTATTCCTCCAAAAGACTCAATGTGTACTGACAGAGACAGAGAGAGAGAGAGAAGATGGAAAAGAAAAGGAATGAGGACAGAATAAAAGAGGTTAAAGAGATGTAGCAACCAAATGAAATGTATGGACCTTGTTTGGGTCCTGATTCAAACAAACTCAATGCAGAAAGATGTTTTTGAGACAATTGAGAAAATTAAAATATGGTTTGGGTATTAGAAAATGCTACGGAATTACTAATTTTTTTTTCTAAGTAGGCTCCAAGCCCAAATGGGGCTTGAACTCACAACCCTAAGATTAAGAGTCACCTGTTCTACAGACTGAGCCAGCCAGGTGCCCTCTCAATTTTTTTTTTTTTAAGTTGAGATAATAGCATGGTGATTGTGTTTAAGGTGAAATGGTCTTTATCTGTTAGAGAAGCTTAGTGAAGTATGTAGGACACAAAGACATGTTATCTGGGCTGAGATCAGGAGGAAAGAGGAAAAACTCATGGCCTCTCCCCTGAAACTCAAGTAAGCAGCTGCTCCGTTGAAAGCTGGGTGCCCCAAATCATGCAAAGTGACTATCTAGGGAGTAAAACACTCTCTTTCTTCAGAGTATATAGTTTTAAGAACTGTTTAGTATTATCTAAAAATTCTGTGCCAGCAAAGTGTACTGAAGGAAAACTTGCCTATGAAGGCCCCTGAAGAGTTAGCTTAATTGGGGGAGCCCCTCCTCTGCTCAATTCATGATCAAGGCTACCACAAATGTTATTACCAAATCAATAAGGAAAACATCTATCTCCATGTTTCTGTGTTTGTGATATGTGGGGCCCTTTGGCAGGGTCCTTCCTGCTGACTGCAAGGATGGTGTTGCCAACACACATACTTCTTATTGGAATGTATGATCAAATGAAATAATTTCTGGATCATCTTCATCGTGATTACTATTATTACATTGTTGGTATTGTACATGCTTGTCATTGAACATTTTCTGTGTGTTCCTTTTGTGCTAGCCTTATTTGTCCAGTTAGGAGATTTAAAACAGTAAGCCCAAGGGAAGGATATCCTTATGTATTTCTCTCTACCCTCCACTCTTCCCTCCTCCATGTCTACCTGGGAGGGACAGCATTATTATTGCAACAGTTTTGCAATAAACAGCTGTTTAAAAGCACCTGGGTGAGGACTGATGGTGATTATCCCTTCAATATAAGGGTTATGGGATCTGGGAACAAAAATCACCAATAGAGGCAGCAGAACTGAGTGAAATTTCTGGCTCTGTTGCTCAGTGAGTAGACAGCTTGGGCACCTTACTGAATGTTTTTGAGCTTCAGTTTCCTAATAAGTAAAGTGGGGACCCAAGGTACCTGCCTCGAAAGGCTGTGAGGACATAGATGGATTCCAACTTGGCTGCTGGCTCACCCTGAGTGCCTCTCTTCCTCTCCAAAATGGGGAGAGAAACTGTTAACTTGGCCTCTCCGAGTATTAGCTGTAAGAGGACATACAAAGTTCATGCATAGGGAAGATGTTACTATGAACTGAATGTGTGTGTCCCCCACCCCAAATTCCTATGTCAAAGTCTGAACCCCACTGTGATGGGATCTGGAGGAGGGGTGTTTGGGAGGGGATTAGGACATGAAGGTGAAGCCTTCATGCGTGGGATTCATGTTCTTATAAGAAAAGACTAGAGAGCTTGCTTCTCTCTCTATTGTGTGAGGAAACCAGGAAAGAGGTCTTCACCAGAACCCAACCATGCTGGCACCCTGATCTTGGGCTATCAGCCTCCAGAGCTGTGAGAAGGATATCTGTCCTTCAAGCCACCCAATCTAATGTTACCTTGTTATAACAGCCTGAACTGACAAAAACATACGAATAATAAAAATACATTTTTTAAAAAGATTTTACTTACTTATTTGAGAGAGAGAGAGAGAGAGAGAGAGACAGCAAGCGGGGAGGAGAGGGAGAAGCAGGCTCTCTGCTGAGCAGGGAGCCTAATGTGGGGAATCGATCCCAGGACCCTGGGATCATGACCTGAGCCGAAGGCAGACGCTTAGCCACCCAGGTGCCCAATACATATGCATTCTTGTTCCCCTAACTAAAAGTTCTCAGATTTTAGTTGGCATCACAGACCATCTCCCTGGGGTCCCCGGTGGCTACCGTCCCCTGTGGCCTGCACTCTCTGGTCTCTACCCAGCACTGCCCACTGGCAGCAGCATCAGGCACTCATCAAGCCCCAAGAGGAAGGCAGGAATTGCCAACAGATGACTGAAGGGTTAAGGTAATTGTCTGGTGCTCCCACTTTGAAAACCACAATTTTGCAAAGACAAAGAAGGGTCTAGCGCTCTAAGATAATGTTGGCAAAAGCTACCAAAGTCCTAGGAGAGAGGGGGTAAAAATCAACATACATGATTTCAAGTTTCCTTAAATTCCCTAAGTGTAATCTACAAGGTGTGATCTAGATCTTATCACTAATTACTGATAACCTTGGGTGATTCATTCTCTTCTCTGGACCTCAGTTTCCTCCTGTGTAAAATCAAGTGTTCTTAACATGAGACTTTCAGGCCTCTAGAACTCAGGGGTCCGAGAAATTTGATGAGAAAGAAATTATTATATATATATATATATATATATATATATATGTACTTATGTATGTACTTATATAATACATAACTTATAAAAATATAAAGGGATATTTTTATTTTCACTAACTTCTAAGGGCAATTTAGTATTTTCTTTCAATATAAATGTAGGCAACAAACTACTGGGTATTTACCACAAAGATACAAATGTAGGGATCCGAAGGG
>NW_027397660.1:0-20531 GCF_003265705.2 Callorhinus ursinus
TGCTTCCTGCAGAGGCACCACTTCCACAGCTTCTCCTGCTCAGAAGCCTTCGTCCTGGTGGCCGTGGCCTATGACCGCTGTGTGGCTATCTGCCGCCCCCTGCGCTACCCTGTCCTCATGACCTCGCGCACCAGTGCCGCCCTGGCAGCCTGTGCCTGGCTCCCTGCCCTCCTCCTGCCCATCCCCGCAGTGGTGCAGACTTCCCACTTGGCCTTTGACAACACTGCTCCCATCTCTCACTGCTTCTGTGACCACTTGGCTGGGGTCCAGGCCTCCTGCTCTGACACCACGCCCCAGACCTTCATGGGCCTCTGCATCGCCATGGTGGTATCCTTCCTGCCCCTTCTCCTGGTGCTTCTCTCCTATGCCCACATCCTGGCTGCAGTGCTTCGCATCAGCTCCCGAGAAGGACGCTCAAAAGCCTTCTCCACCTGCGGCTCCCACCTCCTGGTGGTTGGCACCTACTACTCATCCATTGCCACAGCCTATGTGGCCTACAGGGCTGACCTGCCCCTCGACTTTCACATCATGGGCAATGTGGTGTATGCTGTCCTCACCCCTGTCCTCAACCCTCTCATCTACATGCCGAGGAGCAAGGATGTCAAAGCAGCCATCACCAGTAAGGCATGTCCCTGGGACTCAGGGCATTCTGAGAACCCCTGATCCTTAGACGTTGCTAATGCTGCTTCCAGGATACCAGTGTGCTAAAAACAGAGAATGCCATCAAAAAAGTTTCTTGAAGGGAAGAATGACCTAGAGTAGGGCCCAAAATATACCATTGAGACTTCCATTTCCCTTAATGATAGACTAGGTTATAAAATCAACCCTTCTGTGGAAAGGAAAATGTCAGATAAAATAGAAAGATTATCTGCTTAAAAGTGTCAGAATTAGTGCCTTCTTAGCTCAGTGGGCAGTGTGTCAATCTCATAAAAGTATCAAATAGAATTTTTAACATAAGACTAAAATAGTAATAAAGATGAGAACACAGAAAGGTTAGTTATTAAGACATGAATAGACATATCGATCAATGGAACAGGAGAGCCGAGAATCAGACCCTTAAATATATGAACAATTGATATATGAAGGAAATGACATTGCAGATCAGTGTAAAGATGGAATTATAATAAATGGTATTGGTGGGCGCCTGTGTGGCTCAGTTGGTTAAGCGACTGCCTTCGGCTCAGGGCATGATCCTGGAGTCCCGCGATCGAGTCCCACATCGGGCTCCCTGCTCAGCAGGGAGTCTGCTTCTCCCTCTGACCCTCTTCCCTCTCGTGCTCTCTATCTCTCATTCTCTCTCTCTCAAATAAATAAATAAAATCTTAAAATAAATAAATAAATAAATGGTATTGGTACTATCAGGTATCCATATGTCAACAAATGAAATTTGTCTCTTAGCTTAAGCAAACACAAAAAAAGCAATCTCATTAAATACCTAAATATGAAAGGCAAAACTATTTTTATAGTTTTCTCCTATATAGGAGACTATAGTCCTCATCTTGGGATGGGGAGATATTTCTGAAGCAAGATTTTTTAAAAGCTCTATGCCTAGAAAAAACAAAAGATAAATTTGACTGCTTTAAAATGTAAAATTTCTGTTCATCGAAAGACACCAGGAAGAGAGTGGAATGCTAAGCTACAGAACAGAAAATTATTTGCAATGCATATAACCAACTAAAGGACTCAGGATTCATCCAGAATATATAGAGAATTACTTTAGGTCAATTTTTTATTTTCATTTTTTAAATTTTTTTTAGAGATTGTATTTATTTATTCGACAGAGAGATAGCGAGAGAGGGAACACAAGCAGGGGGAATGGGAGAGGAAGAAGCAGGCTTCCCACAGCAGGGAGCCCGATGCAGGGCTCGGTCCCAGGGCCCTGGGATCATGACCTGAGCCGAAGGCAGACACTTAACCGACTGAGCCACTCAGGCGCCCCTAGGTCAATTTTTTAAAATAGTCAAGTCATTAGAAAAATTAGCAGAATACTTCACAAGCAAATGTTCAATAAATCTAAGAAAACATGCTCAACCTAGTAGTAACAGGAGAGGTGCAAGTTACAACAATGAATACTTACCACTAGAAACACATCAAACTGGCTAAAATGTCAAAGTCTGCCAATACCCAAGTTGGCGAGCATG
Source organism: Callorhinus ursinus (assembly GCF_003265705.2). Lineage (NCBI taxonomy): Eukaryota > Metazoa > Chordata > Mammalia > Carnivora > Otariidae > Callorhinus > Callorhinus ursinus. Next base: position 2,142 of record NW_027397660.1, read on the forward strand.
CAGGTTGATGGAGCACTCGTATACTGATAGTGGGAGTGTTTATTGGCATAACCACTTTGGAAAACGCTTTATCACTATCTTATAATGTTGAATATACACATACTGTATTATCTGGCATAGCTGCATTTCTCTAACTTGTAAAATGTTCATAAGATGTAGCACTGTATGCCGATAAAATATGAAGGAATTACATATACACACAACATGAGTAATCTCACATGAATAGATGAAAGAATCTAGTGTTGAGTGGAAGAATCTAGTGTTGAGCAAAAGAATCATGACTCAAAAGGATATATATAATATGATTCCAGTTATATAAAGTTTAAAGACAGGCAAAGCTAAACTACATTTTTTATCAATGCATACAGATGTCATACACTGTGAAGAAAAGAGAAGACATATTTATTATTAAAATGGAAAATCAGGGTTATTTCTGTAAGAAAGGGAGAGGGTCGTGAATTAGAGAGGGGCACCAAGGGCTTTATGAGGAGTTGTCAGTTTCATTCTCTTCCCCTGAATGGTGGTGACACGGTATTCACTTTACAATTAAGCTGTATATACAGACTTTATACATTTTGACTCCATGTGAATACTCTATTTTATAATAAACTCTTACAAGGCATCATTCCATCGGGCAGAGGCTGCAATGGTAGTTCTCAATGTGCGGTCCAAGTCTTTTCCATGAGTAGGATGTCTTGTGGTGTTTTTCATATTCAGAATAAGCATCGAGCTGCTGAATATAATTTTCTCTGTTTTTCCATTCACTTAAGAAGACTTTAATTAGCCTTTGGGAGGTGCTAGACCATGTGGTAGAAGCTAGAGGCACAGAGAGAGAGATTGGGACAGTCGCTGCCCTCAATTTTCTTACAGTCTAGTGAGGAAGACAGACTCGGGCAGAAACAACACAGTGTGGTAGGTGCCATATCAGAGGGAAGCACAGGGGATGGGGGGAGCATAGAGTTTGGTATTTAATCCAAGATAAAAATGTCTCCCATAAATACTTTTAACCTATGGCACCTGCTACTGCTTGTTTGGGAGTCCTCATGGAGTTAACGGCATGGCAGATGTGGACTGATTGAACAGAAGCCCCAAGCTGCTCCCGTCAGAGAAAGAGAGGTTTCATTCTAGAGCTGACCAGAATGTGGGATGGCATCCCTGTTGCTACCTGTCATGGGGTGTGATTTTTAGCTTGGACAAGAAGTGGAGTTTATGCTCAAGCAAACCCAGAAGCCTGCCACTCATTCTTCAGGAATGCTGCATGTCAAGAAAGGGTCTGGTGTGGGCAGAACTACAACGCACCCCAAAAAGGCAGGAAGGAAAACCACTCTCAGAAAAGTGAATGGCGCAGGCAGTGACATTCTTGTGGCATATGTTAAAGGAAAGAAAATCTTTCTTAGCAAATTGTAATAAAGATGTAGCATGCGATGGGACTTTAAGCAAGGGCATTAGCGGAGAGTGAGAATTTCAGCAAATAGCAATGAACATCTTTTAAAGTCACAATGATAACAATTTTAAGTCAAAATTATGAAGCAAAGCATTTTTAGTGAATTCTCATCTCCATTTCTGCTCCCTCCACCTGTTGCCTACCCTTTACAAAAACTGTTTTCATTCATTTTTTTGGTTTTTCTTTCCAATATAAGCAAGCCCATATACTTACACACATATGTATAACATATAATTATGGCTATGTTATATCTTTCTTAGAGAAATAGTAGCATACTATAAGACTGTTCTGTTCCTTGATTTTGAAAATTCAATCAGCAGTTGATAGAGATTGTTTCCGTTTGAGCAAAAAAAAAAAAAAGTGGTGGTGGGAGAGGGAGGGGAGCATCGCTGGAGTGACCAGCTTTACGTAGGAGCACGAAGAATTCTTCCATAGGAATAGGTGGGAAGACAGAATGAATGCAGGCACAGATGCTTGCAGGTGGGTGGTTGTGGGATGGGACTCTGGGCACTCCTGTGCACTCCTGATTGGCTGGAGTGACAACAAGAAGAGATATTGGTAGATTGAGGAGGGGGAAAGTCATCTGGAAGAGGAGATGAGGCAACAAACCAGAGCCATATATGGGATGACTGCCTGCCAGAATTAAGGTCTGTGAAGTGCTCGTATGTTAAGTTCAGATAAGGTACACCTACATCAGGAAAATACTTTCTTAAAATCCATCTCACTTCTCCCTAAGGGTGCAGGGCTCATCTTGAGTCAGGGTATGTGGGACTGATGTCCCAGTGTTACTGATTCTTCCCAGTGGAGATTTCTTTTTTTAACCAAGCATTAGGATAATTGCATAAGCCAACTAGTTTTCAGGCAGCAATGATCTGATTTTTTTTTAAATCTGATCATTTATCTGTCCTCACAAGTGGCTACCTATGCTTCTTGTCAAGAAAATAAAATCTGTCTGCTAAATGACATAAGGTCATTTATATATCAAGAACATATATCATGAACCCACTATGTGGTGTATTTTATATCTCAATGTTACTGGGAGAGGAAGGAAGAAGAAACACTAAAAAAATGATTTCTAAAATGTCAAAAGCTACTTTAAAACCCTTCTAAACTCAGTTACAATATTGAGCTCTAAAGCTGGTTCCACTTATCATTTACACATAGTGAAAATATGTAGTCATGAGATTATGATTCCATTACAAGAACGATATTTATGGTAATACCATTTCCTCTGCATTAATTTCTTATATTCTTTAAAAAAAAAGATTTTATTGACAGAGAGAGAGAGAATGAGCACAAACAGGGGAGCAGCGGAGGGAGAGGGAGAAGCAGGCTCCCCACTGAGCAGAGAGCCCGATGCAGGGCTCAATCTCGGGACCCCGAGATCACGCAGACGCTTAACCGACTGAGCCACCCGGGCGCCCCAATCTTATATTCTTGATGCTAAGTAAAATGCTTACAGTATGCTAAATTCCTATTTTGTGCTTTCTGTTTATATTTCAAACAGTGTGGTTTACTTTAATTTCTTTTATCCTCCTCTTATATATTCTCCAAATATATTCCCAGAATCATCCACACAACCTTGTCTTAGTTCCACCTTTGAAGCCACCATTATTACTAAACTAGATATTTTGGTTCCAAGCCATATGTATTTTAAATAGCCTGCCCATTTTTCTATTCTACACATCTTTAAAGTAATAAAAACTCGATCACTGAATGCTGCTTCCTCAAATATGTGGAAATTAAATAGCACACCTCTAAAAACCAATGGGTCAAAAAAGAAATCACAAGGAAAATCAGAAAATATCTTGTAGAAACATACCCAAAATCACAGGATGCAGCTAAAACAAGTGCTTCGAGGGAATGTAGAACTGTAAATGCTTATATGAAAAAAAGAAGAAAAATCTCAAATTAATCATCTAATGTTATTAGATGATTAATTTATTTATTAATACTCTAATTTTTACTTTAAGAAATTATACTTTTATAATTTTTCTTTAAAAGCAAACTTGGGGCACGTGGGTGGCTCAGCCCTTAAGCCTCTGCCTTCAGCTCAGGTCATGAGCCCAGGGTCCTGGGATCAAGTCCCGCATCGGGCTCCCTGCTCCGCGGGAAGCCTGCTTCTCCCTCTCCCACTCCCCCTGCTTGTGTTCCTGCTCTCGCTGTGTCTCTCTCTGTCAAATAAATAAATAAAATCTTAAAAAAAATAAAATAAAAGCAAACTCAACTCAAAGCAAGCAGTAGGCATGAAATAACAATAAAGATTAGAATGGAAATAAATAAAAAGGGAATGGGAAAAATAGACACAATGAAAACTGGGTCTTCAAATACATCAACAAGACTGACGAACATTTAGGTAGATTGACTAAGAAAAAAACGAGAAAAGACCCCCAATTACCAAAATCAAAAGTGAAAGGGGGAACATTACGACTGAACTGCAGTTCATGATGCATTTATGAATGCATCATGTCAAAGGAAGAGACCACCACACCACACCTGAAAACAGAAGGCTGAACTTAACCACCAGCTTAAGCACTGGGAATGCTCCAGTGTATGGTTCTGAGCGACCCCGGGGAGCTGATCTCACACAGGGCTATGGACAATGTGGAGGGGAGGGGTTGGTGGGCCTTCAGCGGTGCTGCTATTGAGGGAATGGTTTGCCTTTAGTGGTGGTGGTGTGGTTACTGGGGCGAGGGTGTTGCTGGGTGGCTGACGTTTAGACTGATCAGCTTTTAGGAACATGTGTATTAGTGAGAAGCTGTCGTTGGACAATTAAATTGGTTTAAAACAAGTTCTGAGGACTATTTTTTACCCCCATGGCTATCGAACAGCCAGTCATTTCCTAGAAGCCTGAGAACATTTTTATTCTCAGAGGTAATGAAGTAAATCATACTTTATCCCCTAATGTTATACTAGGAAGTCTTTAAGTGTTGGCTTTTTACAAAGAAATCTCAGCCAACAATTTAGCTCGCCTATTTTGGCTCACTTTTGGAGGTAAAACAAAATAAAATTAGAAACTGAAAGGAATCTAAGTCATGGTTTCTGTTTGTTTTCTCCGACCTACTATAGTTCAAATGACTGTTGCGCTCTATGTAAGCTCTTCCCACCAATAACCCAGTCTTTTCGTTAGTTTCATCGGACACATCCCCAAAAGACTTTAGTCCTTCTCATGCTGCCAAAAGGTGGCTTTGGAGGTTTGGGGATTTTTTCTTTGTTTTTTTTTTTTTTTTTGAAGATGTATTTATTTATTTTTAGAAAGAGAGAATGCGAGAGTGGGGAGGGGCAGAGGGAAAGGGAGAAACAGAATCCCAAGCAGACTCCCCGCTGCGCAAAAAGCCCAACGTGGGGCTTGATCTCACGACCCTGAGATCACAACCCCATCCAAAAACAAGAGTCTGACACTTAACTGACTGAGCCACCAAGGTGTTCCTGTTTTTTTTGTTTTTAGGTACAAACCTGGTTTTTAATTTTTTTTTAAAGTATAGTTGATGCACAATGTTACAACATAGTGATTCGACAAAGTCTAGACGTTATGCTGTGCTCATCACATGCAGCTACCATCTGTCGCCATACAACACTATCATGGCTCCAGGTGTTTATTAAGAAGGTCTGTCGTGTCTGAGCAACAGAAAACAGAACAAAAGAATCCACCTGACAGTCCAGTGATTCTGCAGGATTCTTTGCCTTTAACTTGGGACTGGTTAGATCTTCTCCCCTAGAAAAACCTTCAGCTTTTACCTTTGTGGTCCTGAAGCAAAGATCCACATCTACAAATTTATCCCAAACCAAAAGTCCTCCCTTCAGTCGGAAGGAGTAGATCTGGAGAGGAGGAGATAGCACAAAAAGTTCTGGTTTGTTCTTCAGAGAAATTTCCCAAACCATCTTCAGTTCCATCATGAAGTTCCTTCGATCAGAGGGGGCTACAGCCTCTGCTGTGCCATTCTTTTGATTTCCCAAGAAGCTGCCAATGTTCCCAGGATGCCAACTACATCCTGCAGTTGTAAATCTACAGTCAGCAGACATCTATTCTGGAAGTCTCTACTGTGGGCTGAAATGAATCGCTCGTGAATGCTTTTCCCCTGGTTCTGGGCAGAGCATCAGGCACGGGTCCCGCAAGGTCATCTCAGTCATTGCTGGGCTTTGGCTGTTCTCAAAGTCTCTGGGTTTGAAGTTGGGATGGTCCCTGTGCATGCATGCCCTATTCCATTTTAAAAATGTGCTTGCTGCAATGGATGAATCCCTAAACTCTACCTCTGAAACTAATAATACACTATATGTTAATTAATTGATTTAAAATAAAATACATAAAATAAAATGTACTTACTGCTTGCTTGGCCCGGGAGTTCTACTTCTAAGGATCTCTCTGAGAGAAATATCTGGGTACCCATCCCCAAAATGCATGTTAAAAGGACATTAATTATAATATTGTTCATAATAGCAATAATTGTGTACAACCTAGATGTTCATTGGCAGGGAAATGATGAAATAATCCATGTCATATCCATACTATGAAATACCAGATATGAGATAAAAAGAATGAAGTATGTCAGACAGAAAGGTTCCAAGTTGGAATATAAGTGATGCCATAAGGACAAAATGACTTTATTTATGTTAAAGGAAAAACAAAACATTCCCCCCACCCACAACACACACGCATGCTTAGCAAAGGTCTGGAAGGAATACACCAAATCATTACCTTTGGGGAGGGGAGGAGAAATATGAGGAAGGGCTGGTGTGAAGAAAGCATTCACCTTTTACTCCATAAATCTCCACATTGCTTAAGCTATTTTACAATGGGATCTATTTATTACTTGTGAAATTTTAAAAATTGTATACAGATCAATGAAAGAGTGACAGAGTCAGAAACTGAGAGCTATGGAGCCAAAGGGAGGAATCTGACAGACTGAGGTCCAAACCGATCTATGATCCTGCTTGGGTCCTGCCTGAGGCTGGGGCACAGAGCCCCTCTCCTCACGTTCTTCCCACAGAACCTTTGCAAGTCCCTCATGGAACAGCTGAGGGAGTGTGTCCCAGGGGTGCAACAGGGTTTTCCTATTTTGGTTTATCAAAATAACAGCTCTCACTTCCTGAATGTTCACCGTGCCCTAGACACAAGCTCAGCAACTAAACCTTCTCAGGAGCCTGTGGGATGGGCAGTGTTGTTATACCCTTTTCACAGGCAAGGACCTAAAGGCCCAGTGAGGCTGAGGGATTTGTCCAAGGTGACATCACTGGAAAGAACTGAGGTCTCCGCCATCGGTTGATGTGCTGCTAAACCGCTGAACTGGAACTGGCATCTTGGGTCCAAGCTTGGCCAGCAGCCACTCATGTGACCCTGGGCAAGTCACTTCCCTTCACTCGATCTTTTCCTCAGTGTCAAATAGCGGGGACAATCCTGGCTCTGCCTGTCCTCCCTGGCTGTTGTGGGGCCAGATGGGAAAACAAGAATCAAACTCTTCCGTTGCTGATAAAGTTCTGGGACCCAGGAGGGTTGTTAATGACGCTGTTTCCATTACCTGCAAAGCCCAGGGCCAAGTCCCCCACTCCACCCTAGGAAGTTGTTCCCAGCTGGCGGGCGTGGGGCCCCTTAGGGGAACCAACTTAAGGGAGAGGGCCCCAGCAGGCCCTGACTCCGGGGTTTAATGGGCTCTGGCCCAGCTCCTTCCTGGCTCTTCCCCCAGGGCCAAGTGCGGTTGCCGTGACTCTACAGAAGACACCAAGGTGGATCAGGCTTGCAGGTGAGCTGGGCCGGGGATGGAGTTTTCCAGAAGTTGGCGAAGGCTGGAGTGAACGGACAGGTTCAGAGAGGCCGGGGATGTGTACAGCCATAGTGAGGGTCCCAGCGTGCACCCCCGCTCTGTGTGGCCCTGGGCCAGACACCCTGACAGGACGGGCAGGGATGGGCAGTCACAGGCAAGAGGCTGATGCTTTTGTGAGAGAGTTTCTCACAGAGAGGCAAGGTCAATGACCATGAAAGAAATGGAAATATTTAGTGAGGCATCCGTAACACTATGAGTCACAGATGAGGGAGTTGCCGTTCAGAGGGAAAGTGGAAAGTGGTGAGGCCAGAATGGAAACGCAGGTCGTTCTAGCTCCAGTTAGTGAGCCCAGAGGCTATCCTGCACACGTATCCTGCTTCTTGGCTATGGGAACGGCACAGGATCGTTGAAGTATTGTGGGAGGTTGGTGTGGATTTAAGAGTTGTGGTGAAGCGCGATGACACAGTGACCATAAGGACCGAGCACGCCACAGGGCCCTCACTCTCCCTCCTTAGAGCCTGGGGCCGTGAGACGGCCATCCTGACCCCTCGCTGGGCCAAACACAGAGGGCGTGCTCAAAAAGCCTAGCTGAGCCAGAGGAGACCATCTCTTCCAAAGCCGTCTTTTACAGGTGGGAAAACTGAGGCTCAGGGACCCACAGTCACAGCCCTTGAGAGGCAGAGCTGGTCCAGGAGCCAGCACTCTTGGTTGCCAGGCGGCACTCAGGCCTTTGCAGCAGCCTGGCTCCAGAACATCCTCTGCTCCCCCCCACCAGCCGTGGCCTTGGACGAACCCTCAGTTTCTCCTTTGTTCAAGGGGCATAACCACCCCCTGGCAGGGTTGGATGATGAAGGAGAGGATGTATGTAAAGTGCAGCATCCAACTGAACATTCTAGTGACTGGGTTTTCTGTCCTTTGTCCCCCACCAGCACTGTTAACTCGTGGCTCATAGATCATCCTGACCAAGGAAGTTTCCCCTAACAATACCTTTGGTGTCCTTAAGCACTGAAAACACCCCTGTAATACATATTCAAAATAAACTCCCTTCATCTAAACCATAAAATAAATGCAAGGAAGTCCAGAAAGTTTCTGATTATTAGCCTGATGCTACATCAGTGCTTTTCAAACACATCAGATACTAAGTTTTTGCAAAAACATTTTCCAGTGCTCCGATCTAGCTGGTGTCTAAGCACGTGCTTTATCTGTTGCATAGATGCATTCTGACAAAACAGAAGTTTAGGGAAGGGAAGTGCCTCAGTGCCTTCGGGGTGAGCAAATAAATCTTACTAGTTGGTCTGTCCCGTGGCCCCAGGAGGGAGGGCAGCTAGGGCTTTTGCTGAGTGATCCCTGGCTTCAGGGGATAATCCAGCCCCGCTGATAGTCTAGTTCTGGTTCTGTCACCCACTTACTGTGTGACCTCGGGCAAACCACAGCCCATTTCTGAGCTGTGTGCCCTATCTGTGTAAGAAATGGTCAAACTAAAACTGTCTACTTGCTACTGACCCCTTCATGCTGACGGTATGATTTAGCGGCCACTCAAGGCCTATTGGGAAAGCTGCATTCTGGCTCCTGTCTCTGGAGCCCCGAGCTCCTGGTGAGGGTGGTGGCTCACTCTGAAATAGAAATAATTAGACTCCATTACAGCCCTGCAGGTGCTCCGGTCTGGTGGAGCCACAGACATAGAAAGAGACAGAGACACCCCAATATGATCATAGTGATAACAAAGGAAAGCACAGAAACCCTGAAAGCCAGAAAAGAGGGCCCCGAGCCAGCCAAGACCAGCGAAGCTTCTTGGGAAGAGGGAGCATTGAGTTGAGTTAGGCAGAAGGACAAGGCAAGAGCAAGGAGTTGCCATGTGACTAGAGTGAGAAGGAATAAGGCTGCCAGAAGAGCCATCTTGGACGGCAGGCTAGGGGGTCATCTTCTATCTTGAAAAATCCTAATGAACACCACATGGGAGCCAGAAAACTGGGCTCAAGACCCGCCCTGGCTGTGAACTTCTCAAGGCTGACCTTGAGAAGACACTCTGTTTCTGGACTTCAGACGCTGCATTTGCCCTCCCCACCACCGTTGTTGGATAGACGCAGGACAGAGGAGGGGGGATAGAGGGGTACAAATGGGCTTACTGGCTCTGAATTTTTGCACCTCAAACCCCAGCTCAGCTTAACTCAGTGACCACCAGTCCCAAGTCAATTCCTCTGAGCTATAACAACATGTAGGCAAATGCAGTTGGCACCAGTTTGGGGTCTGAGGAAAACCTGGTGACTGGCTGAGGCAGTTTGAGTCTGGTGGTCTGGTTAGCTGAGAATTAACTCTTTTCAGTTGGGGTGTAGCAGTTTTGCCTTCCTGTCTGGATACTGTGGGCTGACCTTCAGAACATTTTTTTTCTTCCAAGGAAGCATTCACAATGGAGTGGTCTGTTCTATGTGTCTTTTGGAAATACATTTTACCAGCCTTCACTCCCTAATGAGAAACCAGGCCACCCACCACTCTAAAAAAACTAAAGAACAAACGAATTTCTTTTTTTTTTTTTTCAAATTGAAATTTCTGATTGTGGCTGCCAATATCAGCTTAGAAATGGAGAAGAAAAAAGAAAAAATTGCCCCAATCTCTTCCCACACGAAAACTTCCAGATTGTCCAGGGAACATGATCTAGAGAGTGAGAGTCCTGGTCTAGGAGTCTGAGGCCTGGGTTTTCTGGTCCTCGCTCTGCAGCTGACTGGCCCTATGTGATCTTGGGCAAGTCCTTGGCCTTTTGGTCTATAAAGAAAAAAGCTGGCTGGACATTTTCAGGTTTGGTATTCTTATGATTCAATGACATGAGAGAGGTTTTAGCACAAGTCAGAGAAACAGGACAGTTCTGGAAAAATCAAGGAGGGAGTCGTTTTAGAAATGGTCAGGGTTGAAGAGGCAATGATATAAATGTGACCATGGACTTGCTCCTGTGTCGTTTATTCAGAGGGACATCCCAGTGTATGAAAGGAATCAATACGCCCAGTCGGTTGAAGGCCTCCAGTTCTGTGGGTGCTCGGAAGCACATATTTCCCCTTCCTTGACAAGGGGAGCCCCTGGGGTAGGGGCTTGTGCCTTAGGCACTATCACAAAAATACTGTGTTCGTCTCTGCAACAGTGGACCCCGAGACCCCTGAGTTTCCAGTATACTGTAGCACCTCCTTAGCTGGGGCTAGGGAAGTCTACAGGCTAGTATTCATCAGAAACCCCTGCTCTGCAGCAGCAGCAACTGGGAGGGAGAGAACAAATCATATCACACAGAAATGCCTTCCAATCTCTGTCTCTGCCACTGGGTAGAATATGCCTTTAACTCTGACTAGCATCAGCAAGTGACTTCTCCAACAAAAGGCATCCTCTGCCATTCCTTTCATTGTAGTAGGACAAAAAGCCATACACAGAGGCAAGATTTAATATATTCAGTTGTGTTTGTTTGTTTGCTTGCTTGTTTAATTAAAGTATAACTCAGGCATAATAATGCCTATAATATTAGATACAGATAGAGATCTAGCTATAAATATAGCTCTAGCTCTGGATTCAGACATCAAATACACAGATACAGATACTGATGTACATACAAATATAGATCTATAGGGACACCTGGGGGGCTCAGTCAGTTAAGCAGCTGTCTTTGGCTCAGGTCATGATCTCAGGGTCCTGGGATCGAGCCCCATGTTGGGCTCCCTGCTCAGCAGAGAGTCTGCTTCTCTCTCTGCCCCTCACCCCTGCTCGTGTTCTCTTTCTCCCTCTCTCAAATAAACAAATAAAATTTAAAAAAACCCCACAAATATAGGTATATAGATGTGGATAAATCAGCTAAAGATATAGCACATTTCCAGCAACCCAGAAGGCTCCCTTGTATCCAGTCCGGTCAAATCCCCCCACAAAATTTAGCTAATCAAGGCTTGAGATAGATTCAGTTTCAGTTTTCCTAAGATTCAGTCTAACTTTGACTTGCTCTTGTTCTTAAGGTATGGCCTCCTGGGCTGTGGGTTTTTAGCGTGGCTGATCTCGATCTCCTTAGCCTGAAAGATTATAGATTTGCTTTTACCCTTTGGAGGTTTTGAACATAAGTCTTTAGCAACCTTGCCACCTACCCCCCTCAACACACACACACACACACACACACACACACACACACAGAGCTTCAGAAATTTTGAAAATATTTGAGGGTAAGACCATTCTGTATTTGAGGGAGGCTCTTTCCCTCTAATCTCTTAAGCATCATGAGATCTATCTTTTAGAAGTTTTTTTATTCTTTGAGAAGCCTTCAGTCCAGCTTCCCAACCTCTTTTGCATAGCCCCCAAATTCAGAAGCTGTCCCATGGGGAAAACTTGTTATGCATTTAGAGTGCCTTAAATTTCCAAAATGTTTTGCAAACCTTTTTTTTATTATGTTTTGTTAATCACCATACATTACATCATTAGTTTTTGATGTAGTGTTCCATGATTCATTGTTTGCATATAGTACCCAGTCCTCCATTCAGTGCGTGCCCTCTTTAATACCCATCACCAGGCTAACCCATCCCCCCACCCCCTCCCCTCTAGAACCCTCAGTTTGTTTTTCAGAGTCCATCGTCTCTCATCGTTCGTCTCCCCCTCCGATTCCCCCCCTTCATTCTTCCCCTCCTGCTATCTTCTTCTTCTTCTTTTTTTTAACATATAATGTATTATTTGCTTCAGAGGTACAGATCTGTGATTCAACAGTCTTGCACAATTCACAGCACTCACCGTAGCACATACCCTCCCCAGTGTCTATCACCCAGCCACCCCATCCCTCCCATCCCCCACCACTCCAGCAACCCTCACTTTGTTTCCTGAGATTAAGAATTCCTCATATCAGTGAGGTCATATGATACACGTCTTTCTCTGCTTGACTTATTTCGCTCAGCATAATACCCTCCAGTTCCATCCATGTCTTTGCAAATGGCAAGATTTCATTCTTTCTGATGGCTGCATAATATTCCATGGTATATATATACCACATCTTCTTTATCCATTCGTCTGTTGATGGACATCTTGGCTCTTTCCACAATTTGGCTATTGTGGACATTGCTGCTATAAACATCGGGGTGCACATACCCCTTCGGATCCCTACATTTGTATCTTTGGGGTAAATACCCAGTAGTGCAATTGCTGGATCATAGGGTAGCTCTATTTTCAACTCTTTGAAGAACCTCCATACTGTTTTCCAGAGTGGCTGCACCAGCTTTGCAAACCCTTTTTGACTGCCAAAAAGCATTGCTGTTTTTTCCTTCCCTAATCTGTGTCCCTCTGCCTGGGCCAAGTCCAAGCCACACAATGGTCCCCAAATCAAATATTCCCAGAAAAGATAAGAGCTAGTGATTGGCAGTTGACTTTGGAGAGTACCCCCTCTCTGGAGTTCCAATTCATTTCATACTCATTGCAGCCATATTTCTCCAATTTATTAAAAAATGTAATTTGTGTAATTTATCCAGGTTTTCCTAGTTGTTGCAGTACAAGTGTTGGGCTACCATGACCTATTACATCCCACACAGGAGTAGAAGTCCAGACATGTAGCTAAAGAGGTATATGGAAGAACCGCTACTCAAGGCATATGAGCAAGAGATAGGTTTAGTAAGTATGTGAGCAGCAGCAGGTCGCAGAAAGCCTTGGAGAAAGCAGCCCTTACAAGATGGTAGCAAGATGGTAGAACTTTGAGTGAGTGCAGAAGTAGAAACACAAGCTTTAGGACTTGATTTGAGAGAACTGACATCCCAAACTAGATAACATGGGACCTAAGACGAAGACCAGAAGAAATCTTTCGAAGCACTTTTCACAATTATAATTCAAGAATCAACTGTTAAGATCTGACTTTTCCAGTAAGATGTAAACTCTAAGATAAGAATTTTGCCTGCCTTCTTTCTTTCATCACTGTATCACATAAACACAGCATAATGACTTCCATTTGGTAGGTTACTATTAACTACTAATTAATATTTGACCAAAGAAGAAAGGTAGGAATTTTGGATTCACATGGTAGAAATCAATAAATACCATAACCTACAATCAGTCTTATAGACTTGGCTGTAAATAATTGTGCTTGTATTAACTATAAACATTACAAATCTCATTCCAGAATCCTTTGTTTCTATGGTTTTCAGATATCTTCAGTGTCCAGATGTTCCAGCTGCCTATCTCCCAGAAATCCAGCTCTGCCTCACTATGGGGGCCACAACCTGTAATGGATCAGTGGATGGATCACCAGTCTTCTACCTGGTGGGAATCCCCTCTCTGCCAGAGAGCTTCTTCCTCCCCGTGTTCTTTATTTTCCTCCTCCTCTACCTGCTCATCCTGCTGGGAAATGCCCTGATCCTGGTGGCTGTGGTGGCAGAGTCCAGCCTCCACAAGCCCATGTACTTCTTCCTGATCAACCTCTCCACTCTGGACATTCTCTTCACCACAACCACTGTCCCCAAGATGCTGTCCCTGTTCCTGCTTGGAGACCACTTCCTCAGCTTCCCTGCCTGCTTATTGCAAATGTACCTCTTCCAAAGCTTCACGTGTTCAGAAGCTTTCATCCTGGTGGTCATGGCCTATGACCGCTATGTGGCTATCTGCTGCCCCCTGCACTACCCTGTCCACATGACCCCACAGACCAATGCTGCCCTGGCAGCCTATGCCTGGTTTATCGCTCTCCTCCTGCCCATCCCCGCAGTGGTGAAGACCTCCCAGATGGCGTATAACAACATTGCTCATATCTACCATTGTTTCTGTGACCACCTGGCTCTGGTTCAGGCCTCCTGCTCTGACACCACGCCCCAGACCTTCATGGGCTTCTGCATCGCCATGGTGGTATCCTTCCTGCCCCTTCTCCTGGTGCTTCTCTCCTATGCCCACATCCTGGCTGCAGTGCTTCGCATCAGCTCCCGAGAAGGACGCTCAAAAGCCTTCTCCACCTGCGGCTCCCACCTCCTGGTGGTTGGCACCTACTATTCATCCATTGCCATAGCCTATGTGGCCTACAGGGCTGACCTGCCCCTCGACTTCCACATCATGGGCAATGTGGCATATGCTATCCTCACACCAATCCTCAACCCTCTCATCTACACGTTGAGAAACAAGGAAGTCAAGGCAGCCATCACCAAAATCACATATCTCAAGACCCAGTCTTGGATAAGAGCCCTTGAGCTTTAGATGCAGCTAATTCTGCACTCAGGACACAAAATAAAGGTGCCCAGGACAGATTAGGAGCTCAGTAAATATTGTTGAACAAATAAATTAATGAATATAGAATGGTAAAAGAGAATTCAACTGAGCAGATAGTTCCAACAGGCAAAGTCAGATAAAGATGATCCATCCATGGATTTCAGTCAGACTTCTCATGAAAATAAAGTATACACCACTGGCATAAAGTGCTGAGCTCTTGAGAGCTGTTAATGATGCTCTTCTCACTGTCAGCAAAGTCTAGGGACAAATCCTACCCTCCCCCATATAAGTCCTAAGAAATGCCAGGGAGTTGATCTCTGAGGGATGGTGGATACAGTTCCCATAGGAGTACCATCTTGAAAGAAATTACCCTAGGAGACCTGCCTGAAAGGAAAGGGCTGAGGGTTTAGTGGGTCATGGCTCAGCACCGAGAAGGCCTTGCATGGAGATGCCATAGGAGACACCAGTGTGGACCAGGTTTAACAGGTGAGTAGGGCTAGGGAAACAGTGCCCCAAGACAGGCAGAGAATGCTGGGGTGGGGAAACAGGACAGAGTGGCCAGGACCTATAAGCCAGGACCAGGGATCAGGAAGACAGATTGGGCGCACAAGATGCAGGCAACCAGGATTCAGGTTGACCGTGCATACACGGGCTGTGGGATCTTAGACCACATATCCTGGCAGATCTGGACAAGTTGCACCTCTGGGTGGGATTCACATCATCTTGGCCAAGCCTTTCCCCCAGCAAAGCAAGGCTTTGTCACTGGCAGACACACTAGCAAGCTCTGAGCCTTGTGGCCAGGCTCGCATGTAAGCGTTGTCTAAGCTAAGCATTATGTCTCTCCATAAGGATCACAACAACTCAGGAGGTCACTGATGACAGAAATGAGCCCCAGGAGGGGGAAGTGACTTGCCCAAGGTCACACCGCTGAAAGTAGGAGCTGGGATTGGAATCAGGGCCTTTCTGACACACAAGCCACACACTTGACCACTAAGGTCCACATGACAAGATGAAGGGAGAGAATGTGGCTGGCAGCAGGGCCTCACTAGGCCAGATAGTCCTCACCCTCTCCCTTTGGGTGTGGACCATTGTGACATCCGATCTGTCAACCACAGAGGGGACCCTCAGAAAAGAGCTCATTGAATTGGACACCCCCCAGAGATCTTTTCTTCCAAAGCCCTCACTGCCCAGATGAGAAAACCAAGGCTCAGGGACCCAAAGTCACAGCAGGCGAGTGGCAGAGCTGGTCCAGGAGCCAGCACTCTTGGTTGCCAGGCGGGGCTCAGGCCTTCGCAGGAGCCTGGCTCCAGAACACCTTCTGCTCTCCCCCTCACTGGCCGTGGCCTTGGACGGACCCTCAGATTCTCGCTGGCTGAAGGGCATAAGCACTCCCTGGCAGGCTTGGATGATGAGAGGGGGTGATAGATGTGAAGCATGGCGTCAGGTTGTACATTCAGGGACCAGTTCTTCTGTCTGGCTGTGTAACTGGCTGGTGGACAATCCAGACAGGGAGCACCCTTGCCAGTTATGGTGGCACGTTCTGTGCCCTGGGAAACAGCACCCTTCGGGCCCGAAGCACAGGACTGCATCGTTCACATGTACTAGGTAATTCAGAGTAAAACAAGAACCCTAACCTGTAAATTAAGTGTAAGAAGATCCAGCCAAACTCGGCTATTTCCTAGGATGGGACAGTTGGACGATGCTTTGAAATACCAAATGCGAAATTCTTTCAGAAATTTTTTCTGGTGCCCCTGCTTCACTGGTCAGCCAGCACATTGTGTGGTTGACTGTTGGATGGTCCATCGCCATGTGCACCTGTCCACGCAGGTGGACCCTTGGCCTTGACCCTTTGTGTTTCTGCCTCTCAGATGCCTCACTCTGCCTCACCTGGGACTGTCAGCCACATTGGCCTCTCTGAGGGCAGAAATGCCCTTGGTAGCACAGTTTGCATCCCCTCAGGTGTGAGAACATCCCAGTGGCCCAACATCTCAGGATGGGGTTCAGATACTAAGGGATAAGTCTCTCAATTTGGGACAGAGAACTTTCATTCTTTGGCTAGGTCCTTGGGTCTGACTTCTGGAACATTTCAAAGGAATTTTTGAATTGGCAGATACCACATCTTGTTTCAGCACTCACCAGATAGAGACTCAGATAAAAATGTGAAATATAGATTTGTCTGATGTTATCAACGAAAATAAAAACCAGAAAGGGAAATAGAAAACCTTGGTCCTAGTATTTTCTCCTGAAGTTTTCCCCTGGAAACTTGAACTTCTGGATCCTCTAGGAAACAAAGCATAGAAGAAAGAGCCCTGTTTTGAGAAACAAAGACCTGAGTTCTAGTGGGGGCTCTTGCCTGTGGCACCTGGGAAAGCCCCTACCCTTTCTTTCTTTTCTTTTCTTTCTTTCTCTCTCTTTTTTTAAAAGATTTATTTATTTATTTGAGAGAGACAGAGAGAGGGGAGGGAGGGGAAGAGGGAGAGAATCTTCAAGCAGATTCCTTCCTGAGCATGGAGCCCAACACGGGGCTCAATCCCACGACCCTGAGATCGCCACCAAGGGTCAGACACTTAATCGACTGAGTCGCTCAGGTGCCCCAAGCCTCTATGCTCACTGTCTCTCTGGCTTTTGGGGAGAAAGTTGTAGGACTTGAAAATAAGAACTTTTTTCCAGTTTTTACATTGCTGGTCTTCCACATAAGAGGTGTTGTGAGAAGAGAGAGAAATTGGAGGTGACTCCAGGAAAATCATGGAGTCACCAGGATCAATGAGACGGGAATACCAGTATCAACATGGATTTCTTGGGGCCCTTCATCCAAGGGACAAATCCAAAATGGAGGGTGAATCAGTATTTCCCTCAGCTCAAACCCCCCCAGATCTGTGGGTTGAAAACCCAGAATCCCTTCTGGTTCCTCTGGGAGGGGTTCTTTCACCTTTGAGCAGCTACTGTGAGCCAGTTTCTCTCTATGGTCAACGCCTCCCAGGTCACATGACAAGTTCTGCCCGCTGGGTGGGGGGCATGCAATGGGTAAACAGGAGCGTCTGCTGAGCTGTGGCAGCCAGTAGGAAGCTACGCCCGATGGAGTCACACAGATACTGTCTTGGATTCTTTGTTGCTGCCAATTGTGGGAGAATCCACTATCAGTTCTGACTCCAGTCAGGAATGATTCTTCCCATCAAGAGCATTTTCAGTGTCACTCCTTTCACTGTAACCTAACAAAGAGCTCCACACCCAGAGACAGGATCTGGAGTCCTCAGCTTAGGTGGAGACAGGCAGAACCAGTGTACCAGGCAGACAGGAGAGAAAGGAGCCATTCCCTAGTTAATAATTATGGTGGGAAGACAGTATGTTGCTATAAACCTTGGAGGAATCAGCCCTCCCTAGCAACTTGGTGACAAGGATATCACTTTTCTAAAAACTTAAAGCAAATGCCAAAAAGGAAAGGAGCTTAGGGGCATGGTTTAAGAGATCTGATATCCCTAGAAAGGATTATATGGGACATGGGAAAGAGGAACAGCAGAATTCTTCCATAACACTTAACACAACAGTAATTAAATAATTGTGATTCATTGCTTAATGTCTCTTTCTTCCACTAGAATGAGCTCCATGAAGTTAGGGACTGTCTCTGTCTTGTTCAACTGTCTACTATATACCCAGCATAGAACATATGGTTGCATATTGTAGATACTTTTTCCGTACTTGATTATAAAAGAAAAGAGGGTTACCTTAATTATACAGTGACCATCACATAATTATCATTGCAGAATCACTGATTATTCTGATTTCCAGATGTGCTTGGCTCCCAGATGTTTCCACTACCTACTTCCTGGGCATCCAGATTAACCCACCATGGAGACCATAGCCTGTAATGGATCAGAGGACTCCTCAACCACCTTCTACCTGGTGGGCATTCCTTCTCTGCCCAAATCCCTCTTTCTTCCTATCTTCTTTGTCTTTCTCCTCCTCTACCTGCTCATCCTGCTGGGAAACGCCCTGATGCTGGTGGCTGTG
>NW_027397661.1:0-20530 GCF_003265705.2 Callorhinus ursinus
TGCTTCCTGCAGAGGCACCACTTCCACAGCTTCTCCTGCTCAGAAGCCTTCGTCCTGGTGGCCGTGGCCTATGACCGCTGTGTGGCTATCTGCCGCCCCCTGCGCTACCCTGTCCTCATGACCTCGCGCACCAGTGCCGCCCTGGCAGCCTGTGCCTGGCTCCCTGCCCTCCTCCTGCCCATCCCCGCAGTGGTGCAGACTTCCCACTTGGCCTTTGACAACACTGCTCCCATCTCTCACTGCTTCTGTGACCACTTGGCTGGGGTCCAGGCCTCCTGCTCTGACACCACGCCCCAGACCTTCATGGGCCTCTGCATCGCCATGGTGGTATCCTTCCTGCCCCTTCTCCTGGTGCTTCTCTCCTATGCCCACATCCTGGCTGCAGTGCTTCGCATCAGCTCCCGAGAAGGACGCTCAAAAGCCTTCTCCACCTGCGGCTCCCACCTCCTGGTGGTTGGCACCTACTACTCATCCATTGCCACAGCCTATGTGGCCTACAGGGCTGACCTGCCCCTCGACTTTCACATCATGGGCAATGTGGTGTATGCTGTCCTCACCCCTGTCCTCAACCCTCTCATCTACATGCCGAGGAGCAAGGATGTCAAAGCAGCCATCACCAGTAAGGCATGTCCCTGGGACTCAGGGCATTCTGAGAACCCCTGATCCTTAGACGTTGCTAATGCTGCTTCCAGGATACCAGTGTGCTAAAAACAGAGAATGCCATCAAAAAAGTTTCTTGAAGGGAAGAATGACCTAGAGTAGGGCCCAAAATATACCATTGAGACTTCCATTTCCCTTAATGATAGACTAGGTTATAAAATCAACCCTTCTGTGGAAAGGAAAATGTCAGATAAAATAGAAAGATTATCTGCTTAAAAGTGTCAAAATTAGTGCCTTCTTAGCTCAGTGGGCAGTGTGTCAATCTCATAAAAGTATCAAATAGAATTTTTAACATAAGACTAAAATAGTAATAAAGATGAGAACACAGAAAGGTTAGTTATTAAGACATGAATAGACATATCGATCAATGGAACAGGAGAGCCGAGAATCAGACCCTTAAATATATGAACAATTGATATATGAAGGAAATGACATTGCAGATCATTGTAAAGATGGAATTATAATAAATGGTATTGGTGGGCGCCTGTGTGGCTCAGTTGGTTAAGCGACTGCCTTCGGCTCAGGGCATGATCCTGGAGTCCCGCGATCGAGTCCCACATCGGGCTCCCTGCTCAGCAGGGAGTCTGCTTCTCCCTCTGACCCTCTTCCCTCTCGTGCTCTCTATCTCTCATTCTCTCTCTCTCAAATAAATAAATAAAATCTTAAAATAAATAAATAAATAAATGGTATTGGTACTATCAGGTATCCATATGTCAACAAATGAAATTTGTCTCTTAGCTTAAGCAAACACAAAAAAAGCAATCTCATTAAATACCTAAATATGAAAGGCAAAACTATTTTTATAGTTTTCTCCTATATAGGAGACTATAGTCCTCATCTTGGGATGGGGAGATATTTCTGAAGCAAGATTTTTTAAAAGCTCTATGCCTAGAAAAAACAAAAGATAAATTTGACTGCTTTAAAATGTAAAATTTCTGTTCATCGAAAGACACCAGGAAGAGAGTGGAATGCTAAGCTACAGAACAGAAAATTATTTGCAATGCATATAACCAACTAAAGGACTCAGGATTCATCCAGAATATATAGAGAATTACTTTAGGTCAATTTTTTATTTTCATTTTTTAAATTTTTTTTAGAGATTGTATTTACTTATTCGACAGAGAGATAGCGAGAGAGGGAACACAAGCAGGGGGAATGGGAGAGGGAGAAGCAGGCTTCCCACAGCAGGGAGCCCGATGCAGGGCTCGGTCCCAGGGCCCTGGGATCATGACCTGAGCCGAAGGCAGACACTTAACCCACTGAGCCACTCAGGCGCCCCTAGGTCAATTTTTTAAAATAGTCAAGTCATTAGAAAAATTAGCAGAATACTTCACAAGCAAATGTTCAATAAATCTAAGAAAACATGCTCAACCTAGTAGTAACAGGAGAGGTGCAAGTTACAACAATGAATACTTACCACTAGAAACACATCAAACTGGCTAAAATGTCAAAGTCTGCCAATACCCAAGTTGGCGAGCATGCAGGTTGATGGAGCACTCGTATACTGATAGTGGGAGTGTTTATTGGCATAACCACTTTGGAAAACGCTTTATCACTATCTTATAATGTTGAATATACACATACTGTATTATCTGGCATAGCTGCATTTCTCTAACTTGTAAAATGTTCATAAGATGTAGCACTGTATGCCGATAAAATATGAAGGAATTACATATACACACAACATGAGTAATCTCACATGAATAGATGAAAGAATCTAGTGTTGAGTGGAAGAATCTAGTGTTGAGCAAAAGAATCATGACTCAAAAGGATATATATATGATTCCAGTTATATAAAGTTTAAAGACAGGCAAAGCTAAACTACATTTTTTATCAATGCATACAGATGTCATACACTGTGAAGAAAAGAGAAGACATATTTATTATTAAAATGGAAAATCAGGGTTATTTCTGTAAGAAAGGGAGAGGGTTGTGAATTAGAGAGGGGCACCAAGGGCTTTATGAGGAGTTGTCAGTTTCATTCTCTTCCCCTGAATGGTGGTGACACGGTATTCACTTTACAATTAAGCTGTATATACAGACTTTATACATTTTGACTCCATGTGAATACTCTATTTTATAATAAACTCTTACAAGGCATCATTCCATCGGGCAGAGGCTGCAATGGTAGCTCTCAATGTGCGGTCCAAGTCTTTTCCATGAGTAGGATGTCTTGTGGTGTTTTTCATATTCAGAATAAGCATCGAGCTGCTGAATATAATTTTCTCTGTTTTTCCATTCACTTAAGAAGACTTTAATTAGCCTTTGGGAGGTGCTAGACCATGTGGTAGAAGCTAGAGGCACAGAGAGAGAGATTGGGACAGTCGCTGCCCTCAATTTTCTTACAGTCTAGTGAGGAAGACAGACTCGGGCAGAAACAACACAGTGTGGTAGGTGCCGTATCAGAGGGAAGCACAGGGGATGGGGGGAGCATAGAGTTTGGTATTTAATCCAAGATAAAAATGTCTCCCATAAATACTTTTAACCTATGGCACCTGCTACTGCTTGTTTGGGAGTCCTCATGGAGTTAACGGCATGGCAGATGTGGACTGATTGAACAGAAGCCCCAAGCTGCTCCCGTCAGAGAAAGAGAGGTTTCATTCTAGAGCTGACCAGAATGTGGGATGGCATCCCTGTTGCTACCTGTCATGGGGTGTGATTTTTAGCTTGGACAAGAAGTGGAGTTTATGCTCAAGCAAACCCAGAAGCCTGCCACTCATTCTTCAGGAATGCTGCATGTCAAAAAAGGGTCTGGTGTGGGCAGAACTACAACGCACCCCAAAAAGGCAGGAAGGAAAACCACTCTCAGAAAAGTGAATGGCGCAGGCAGTGTCATTCTTGTGGCATATGTTAAAGGAAAGAAAATCTTTCTTAGCAAATTGTAATAAAGATGTAGCATGCGATGGGACTTTAAGCAAGGGCATTAGCGGAGAGTGAGAATTTCAGCAAATAGCAATGAACATCTTTTAAAGTCACAATGATAACAATTTTAAGTCAAAATTATGAAGCAAAGCATTTTTAGTGAATTCTCATCTCCATTTCTGCTCCCTCCACCTGTTGCCTGCCCTTTACAAAAACTGTTTTCATTCATTTTTTTGGTTTTTCTTTCCAATATAAGCAAGCCCATATACTTACACACATATGTATAACATATAATTATGGCTATGTTATATCTTTCTTAGAGAAATAGTAGCATACTATAAGACTGTTCTGTTCCTTGATTTTGAAAATTCAATCAGCAGTTGATAGAGATTGTTTCCGTTTGAGCAAAAAAAAAAAAAAAAGTGGTGGTGGGAGAGGGAGGGGGGCATCGCTGGAGTGACCAGCTTTACGTAGGAGCACGAAGAATTCTTCCATAGGAATAGGTGGGAAGACAGAATGAATGCAGGCACAGATGCTTGCAGGTGGGTGGTTGTGGGATGGGACTCTGGGCACTCCTGTGCACTCCTGATTGGCTGGAGTGACAACAAGAAGAGATATTGGTAGATTGAGGAGGGGGAAAGTCATCTGGAAGAGGAGATGAGGCAACAAACCAGAGCCATATATGGGATGACTGCCTGCCAGAATTAAGGTCTGTGGAGTGCTCGTATGTTAAGTTCAGATAAGGTACACCTACATCAGGAAAATACTTTCTTAAAATCCATCTCACTTCTCCCTAAGGGTGCAGGGCTCATCTGGAGTCAGGGTATGTGGGACTGATGTCCCAGTGTTACTGATTCTTCCCAGTGGAGATTTCTTTTTTTAACCAAGCATTAGGATAATTGCATAAGCCAACTAGTTTTCAGGCAGCAATGATCTGATTTTTTTTTAATCTGATCATTTATCTGTCCTCACAAGTGGCTACCTATGCTTCTTGTCAAGAAAATAAAATCTGTCTGCTAAATGACATAAGGTCATTTATATATCAAGAACATATATCATGAACCCACTATGTGGTGTATTTTATATCTCAATGTTACTGGGAGAGGAAGGAAGAAGAAACACTAAAAAAATGATTTCTAAAATGTCAAAAGCTACTTTAAAACCCTTCTAAACTCAGTTACAATATTGAGCTCTAAAGCTGGTTCCACTTATCATTTACACATAGTGAAAATATGTAGTCATGAGATTATGATTCCATTACAAGAACGATATTTATGGTAATACCATTTCCTCTGCATTAATTTCTTATATTCTTTAAAAAAAAAGATTTTATTGACAGAGAGAGAGAGAATGAGCACAAACAGGGGAGCAGCGGAGGGAGAGGGAGAAGCAGGCTCCCCACTGAGCAGAGAGCCCGATGCAGGGCTCAATCTCGGGACCCCGAGATCACGCAGACGCTTAACCGACTGAGCCACCCGGGCGCCCCAATCTTATATTCTTGATGCTAAGTAAAATGCTTATAGTATGCTAAATTCCTATTTTGTGCTTTCTGTTTATATTTCAAACAGCGTGGTTTACTTTAATTTCTTTTATCCTCCTCTTATATATTCTCCAAATATATTCCCAGAATCATCCACACAACCTTGTCTTAGTTCCACCTTTGAAGCCACCATTATTACTAAAGTAGATATTTTGGTTCCAAGCCATATGTATTTTAAATAGCCTGCCCATTTTTCTATTCTACACATCTTTAAAGTAATAAAAACTCTATCACTGAATGCTGCTTCCTCAAATATGTGGAAATTAAATAGCACACCTCTAAAAACCAATGGGTCAAAAAAGAAATCACAAGGAAAATCAGAAAATATCTTGTAGAAACATACCCAAAATCACAGGATGCAGCTAAAACAAGTGCTTCAAGGGAATGTAGAACTGTAAATACTTATATGAAAAAAAGAAGAAAAATCTCAAATTAATCATCTAATGTTATTAGATGATTAATTTATTTATTAATACTCTAATTTTTACTTTAAGAAATTATACTTTTATAATTTTTCTTTAAAAGCAAACTTGGGGCACGTGGGTGGCTCAGCCCTTAAGCTTCTGCCTTCAGCTCAGGTCATGAGCCCAGGGTCCTGGGATCAAGTCCCGCATCAGGCTCCCTGCTCCGTGGGAAGCCTGCTTCTCCCTCTCTCACTCCCCCTGCTTGTGTTCCTGCTCTCGCTGTGTCTCTCTCTGTCAAATAAATAAATAAAATCTTAAAAAAAATAAAATAAAAGCAAACTCAACTCAAAGCAAGCAGTAGGCATGAAATAACAATAAAGATTAGAATGGAAATAAATAAAAAGGGAATGGGAAAAATAGACACAATGAAAACTGGGTCTTCAAATACATCAACAAGACTGACGAACATTTAGGTAGATTGACTAAGAAAAAAACGAGAAAAGACCCCCAATTACCAAAATCAAAAGTGAAAGGGGGAACATTACGACTGAACTGCAGTTCATGATGCATTTATGAATGCATCATGTCAAAGGAAGAGACCACCACACCACACCTGAAAACAGAAGGCTGAACTTAACCACCAGCTTAAGCACTGGGAATGCTCCAGTGTATGGTTCTGAGCGACCCCGGGGAGCTGATCTCACACAGGGCTATGGACAATGTGGAGGAGAGGGGTTGGTGGACCTTCAGCGGTGCTGCTATTGAGGGAATGGTTTGCCTTTAGTGGTGGTGGTGTGGTTACTGGGGCGAGGGTGTTGCTGGGTGGCTGACGTTTAGACTGATCAGCTTTTAGGAACATGTGTATTAGTGAGAAGCTGTCGTTGGACAATTAAACTGGTTTAAAACAAGTTCTGAGGACTATTTTTTACCCCCATGGCTATCGAACATCCAGTCATTTCCTAGAAGCCTGAGAACATTTTTATTCTCAGAGGTAATGAAGTAAATCATACTTTATCCCCTAATGTTATACTAGGAAGTCTTTAAGTGTTGGCTTTTTACAAAGAAATCTCAGCCAACAATTTAGCTCACCTATTTTGGCTCACTTTTGGAGGTAAAACAAAATAAAATTAGAAACTGAAAGGAATCTAAGTCATGGTTTCTGTTTGTTTTCTCCGACCTACTATAGTTCAAATGACTGTTGCGCTCTATGTAAGCTCTTCCCACCAATAACCCAGTCTTTTCGTTAGTTTCATCGGACACATCCCCAAAAGACTTTAGTCCTTCTCATGCTGCCAAAAGGTGGCTTTGGAGGTTTGGGGATTTTTTCTTTGTTTTTTTTTTTTTTTTTGAAGATGTATTTATTTATTTTTAGAAAGAGAGAATGCGAGAGTGGGGAGGGGCAGAGGGAAAGGGAGAAACAGAATCCCAAGCAGACTCCCCGCTGCGCAAAAAGCCCAACGTGGGGCTTGATCTCACGACCCTGAGATCACAACCCCATCCAAAAGCAAGAGTCTGACACTTAACTGACTGAGCCACCAAGGTGTTCCTGTTTTTTTTGTTTTTAGGTACAAACCTGGTTTTTAATTTTTTTTTAAAGTATAGTTGATGCACAATGTTACAACATAGTGATTCGACAAAGTCTAGACGTTATGCTGTGCTCATCACATGCAGCTACCATCTGTCGCCATACAACACTATCATGGCTCCAGGTGTTTATTAAGAAGGTCTGTCGTGTCTGAGCAACAGAAAACAGAACAAAAGAATCCACTTGACAGTCCAGTGATTCTGCAGGATTCTTTGCCTTTAACTTGGGACTGGTTAGATCTTCTCCCCTAGAAAAACCTTCAGCTTTTACCTTTGTGGTCCTGAAGCAAAGATCCACATCTACAAATTTATCCCAAACCAAAAGTCCTCCCTTCAGTCGGAAGGAGTAGATCTGGAGAGGAGGAGATAGCACAAAAAGTTCTGGTTTGTTCTTCAGAGAAATTTCCCAAACCATCTTCAGTTCCATCATGAAGTTCCTTCGATCAGAGGGGGCTACAGCCTCTGCTGTGCCATTCTTTTGATTTCCCAAGAAGCTGCCAATGTTCCCAGGATGCCAACTACATCCTGCAGTTGTAAATCTACAGTCAGCAGACATCTATTCTGGAAGTCTCTACTGTGGGCTGAAATGAATCGCTCGTGAATGCTTTTCCCCTGGTTCTGGGCAGAGCATCAGGCACGGGTCCCGCAAGGTCATCTCAGTCATTGCTGGGCTTTGGGTGTTCTCAAAGTCTCTGGGTTTGAAGTTGGGATGGTCCCTGTGCATGCATGTCCTATTCCATTTTAAAATGTGCTTGCTGCAATGGATGAATCCCTAAACTCTACCTCTGAAACTAATAATACACTATATGTTAATTAATTGATTTAAAATAAAATACATAAAATAAAATGTACTTACTGCTTGCTTGGCCCAGGAGTTCTACTTCTAAGGATCTATCTGAGAGAAATATCTGGGTACCCATCCCCAAAATGCATGTTAAAAGGACATTAATTATAATATTGTTCATAATAGCAATAATTGTGTACAACCTAGATGTTCATTGGCAGGGAAATGATGAAATAATCCATGTCATATCCATACTATGAAATACCAGATATGAGATAAAAAGAATGAAGTATGTCAGACAGAAAGGTTCCAAGTTGGAATATAAGTGATGCCATAAGGACAAAATGACTTTATTTATGTTAAAGGAAAAACAAAACATTCCCCCCACCCACAACACACACGCATGCTTAGCAAAGGTCTGGAAGGAATACACCAAATCATTACCTTTGGGGAAGGGAGGGGAAATATGAGGAAGGGCTGGTGTGAAGAAAGCATTCACCTTTTACTCCATAAATCTCCACATTGCTTAAGCTATTTTACAATGGGATCTATTTATTACCTGTGAAATTTTAAAAATTGTATACAGATCAATGAAAGAGTGACAGAGTCAGAAACTGAGAGCTATGGAGCCAAAGGGAGGAATCTGACAGACTGAGGTCCAAACCGATCTATGATCCTGCTTGAGTCCTGCCTGAGGCTGGGGCACAGAGCCCCTCTCCTCACGTTCTTCCCACAGAACCTTTGCAAGTCCCTCATGGAACAGCTGAGGGAGTGTGTCCCAGGGGTGCAACAGGGTTTTCCTATTTTGGTTTATCAAAATAACAGCTCTCACTTCCTGAATGTTCACCGTGCCCTAGACACAAGCTCAGCAACTAAACCTTCTCAGGAGCCTGTGGGATGGGCAGTGTTGTTATACCCTTTTCACAGGCAAGGACCTAAAGGCCCAGTGAGGCTAAGGGATTTGTCCAAGGTGACATCCCTGGAAAGAACTGAGGTCTCCGCCATCGGTTGATGTGCTGCTAAACCGCTGAACTGGAACTGGCATCTTGGGTCCAAGCTTGGCCAGCAGCCACTCATGTGACCCTGGGCAAGTCACTTCCCTTCACTCGATCTTTTCCTCAGTGTCAAATAGCGGGGACAATCCTGGCTCTGCCTGTCCTCCCTGGCTGTTGTGGGGCCAGATGGGAAAACAAGAATCAAACTCTTCCGTTGCTGATAAAGTTCTGGGACCCAGGAGGGTTGTTAATGACGCTGTTTCCATTACCTGCAAAGCCCAGGGCCAAGTCCCCCACTCCACCCTAGGAAGTTGTTCCCAGCTGGCGGGCGTGGGGCCCCTTAGGGGAACCAACTTAAGGGAGAGGGCCCCAGCAGGCCCTGACTCCGGGGTTTAATGGGCTCTGGCCCAGCTCCTTCCTGGCTCTTCCCCCAGGGCCAAGTGCGGTTGCCGTGACTCTACAGAAGACACCAAGGTGGATCAGGCTTGCAGGTGAGCTGGGCCGGGGGTGGAGTTTTCCAGAAGTTGGCGAAGGCTGGAGTGAACGGACAGGTTCAGAGAGGCCGGGGATGTGTACAGCCATAGTGAGGGTCCCAGCGTGCACCCCCGCTCTGTGTGGCCCTGGGCCAGACACCCTGACAGGACGGGCAGGGATGGGCAGTCACAGGCAAGAGGCTGATGCTTTTGTGAGAGAGTTTCTCACAGAGAGGCAAGGTCAATGACCATGAAAGAAATGGAAATATTTAGTGAGGCATCCGTAACACTATGAGTCACAGATGAGGGAGTTGCCGTTCAGAGGGAAAGTGGAAAGTGGTGAGGCCAGAATGGAAACGCAGGTCGTTCTAGCTCCAGTTAGTGAGCCCAGAGGCTATCCTGCACACGTATCCTGCTTCTTGGCTATGGGAACGGCACAGGATCGTTGAAGTATTGTGGGAGGTTGGTGTGGATTTAAGAGTTGTGGTGAAGCGCGATGACACAGTGACCATAAGGACCGAGCACGCCACAGGGCCCTCACTCTCCCTCCTTAGAGCCTGGGGCCATGAGACGGCCATCCTGACCCCTCGCTGGGCCAAACACAGAGGGCGTGCTCAAAAAGCCTAGCTGAGCCAGAGGAGACCATCTCTTCCAAAGCCGTCTTTTACAGGTGGGAAAACTGAGGCTCAGGGACCCACAGTCACAGCCCTTGAGAGGCAGAGCTGGTCCAGGAGCCAGCACTCTTGGTTGCCAGGCGGCACTCAGGCCTTTGCAGCAGCCTGGCTCCAGAACATCCTCTGCTCCCCCCCACCAGCCGTGGCCTTGGACGAACCCTCAGTTTCTCCTTTGTTCAAGGGGCATAACCACCCCCTGGCAGGGTTGGATGATGAAGGAGAGGATGTATGTAAAGTGCAGCATCCAACTGAACATTCTAGTGACTGGGTTTTCTGTCCTTTGTCCCCCACCAGCACTGTTAACTCGTGGCTCATAGATCATCCTGACCAAGGAAGTTTCCCCTAACAATACCTTTGGTGTCCTTAAGCACTGAAAACACCCCTGTAATACATATTCAAAATAAACTCCCTTCATCTAAACCATAAAATAAATGCAAGGAAGTCCAGAAAGTTTCTGATTATTAGCCTGATGCTACATCAGTGCTTTTCAAACACATCAGATACTAAGTTTTTGCAAAAACATTTTCCAGTGCTCCGATCTAGCTGGTGTCTAAGCACGTGCTTTATCTGTTGCATAGATGCATTCTGACAAAACAGAAGTTTAGGGAAGGGAAGTGCCTCAGTGCCTTCGGGGTGAGCAAATAAATCTTACTAGTTGGTCTGTCCCGTGGCCCCAGGAGGGAGGGCAGCTAGGGCTTTTGCTGAGTGATCCCTGGCTTCAGGGGATAATCCAGCCCCGCTGATAGTCTAGTTCTGGTTCTGTCACCCACTTACTGTGTGACCTCGGGCAAACCACAGCCCATTTCTGAGCTGTGTGCCCTATCTGTGTAAGAAATGGTCAAACTAAAACTGTCTACTTGCTAATGACCCCTTCATGCTGACGGTATGATTCAGCAGCCACTCAAGGCCTATTGGGAAAGCTGCATTCTGGCTCCTGTCTCTGGAGCCCCGAGCTCCTGGTGAGGGTGGTGGCTCACTCTGAAATAGAAATAATTAGACTCCATTACAGCCCTGCAGGTGCTCCGGTCTGGTGGAGCCACAGACATAGAAAGAGACAGAGACACCCCAATATGATCATAGTGATAACAAAGGAAAGCACAGAAACCCTGAAAGCCAGAAAAGAGGGCCCCGAGCCAGCCAAGACCAGCGAAGCTTCTTGGGAAGAGGGAGCATTGAGTTGAGTTAGGCAGAAGGACAAGGCAAGAGCAAGGAGTTGCCATGTGACTAGAGTGAGAAGGAATAAGGCTGCCAGAAGAGCCATCTTGGACGGCAGGCTAGGGGGTCATCTTCTATCTTGAAAAATCCTAAAGAACACCACATGGGAGCCAGAAAACTGGGCTCAAGACCCGCCCTGGCTGTGAACTTCTCAAGGCTGACCTTGAGAAGACACTCTGTTTCTGGACTTCAGACGCTGCATTTGCCCTCCCCACCACCGTTGTTGGATAGACGCAGGACAGAGGAGGGGGGATAGAGGGGTACAAATGGGCTTACTGGCTCTGAATTTTTGCACCTCAAACCCCAGCTCAGCTTAACTCAGTGACCACCAGTCCCAAGTCAATTCCTCTGAGCTATAACAACATGTAGGCAAATGCAGTTGGCACCAGTTTGGGGTCTGAGGAAAACCTGGTGACTGGCTGAGGCAGTTTGAGTCTGGTGGTCTGGTTAGCTGAGAATTAACTCTTTTCAGTTGGGGTGTAGCAGTTTTGCCTTCCTGTCTGGATACTGTGGGCTGACCTTCAGAACATTTTTTTTCTTCCAAGGAAGCATTCACAATGGAGTGGTCTGTTCTATGTGTCTTTTGGAAATACATTTTACCAGCCTTCACTCCCTAATGAGAAACCAGGCCACCCACCACTCTAAAAAAACTAAAGAACAAACTGGAATTTCTTTTTTTTTTTTTTCAAATTGAAATTTCTGATTGTGGCTGCCAATATCAGCTTAGAAATGGAGAAGAAAAAAGAAAAAATTGCCCCAATCTCTTCCCACACGAAAACTTCCAGATTGTCCAGGGAACATGATCTAGAGAGTGAGAGTCCTGGTCTAGGAGTCTGAGGCCTGGGTTTTCTGGTCCTCGCTCTGCAGCTGACTGGCCCTATGTGATCTTGGGCAAGTCCTTGGCCTTTTGGTCTATAAAGAAAAAAGCTGGCTGGACATTTTCAGGTTTGGTATTCTTATGATTCAATGACATGAGAGAGGTTTTAGCACAAGTCAGAGAAACAGGACAGTTCTGGAAAAATCAAGGAGGGAGTCGTTTTAGAAATGGTCAGGGTTGAAGAGGCAATGATATAAATGTGACCATGGACTTGCTCCTGTGTCGTTTATTCAGAGGGACATCCCAGTGTATGAAAGGAATCAATACGCCCAGTCGGTTGAAGGCCTCCAGTTCTGTGGGTGCTCGGAAGCACATATTTCCCCTTCCTTGACAAGGGGAGCCCCTGGGGTAGGGGCTTGTGCCTTAGGCACTATCACAAAAATACTGTGTTCGTCTCTGCAACAGTGGACCCCGAGACCCCTGAGTTTCCAGTATACTGTAGCACCTCCTTAGCTGGGGCTAGGGAAGTCTACAGGCTAGTATTCATCAGAAACCCCTGCTCTGCAGCAGCAGCAACTGGGAGGGAGAGAACAAATCATATCACACAGAAATGCCTTCCAATCTCTGTCTCTGCCACTGGGTAGAATATGCCTTTAACTCTGACTAGCATCAGCAAGTGACTTCTCCAACAAAAGGCATCCTCTGCCATTCCTTTCATTGTAGTAGGACAAAAAGCCATACACAGAGGCAAGATTTAATATATTCAGTTGTGTTTGTTTGTTTGCTTGCTTGTTTAATTAAAGTATAACTCAGGCATAATAATGCCTATAATATTAGATACAGATAGAGATCTAGCTATAAATATAGCTCTAGCTCTGGATTCAGACACCAAATACACAGATACAGATACTGATGTACATACAAATATAGATCTATAGGGACACCTGGGGGGCTCAGTCAGTTAAGCAGCTGTCTTTGGCTCAGGTCATGATCTCAGGGTCCTGGGATCGAGCCCCATGTTGGGCTCCCTGCTCAGCAGAGAGTCTGCTTCTCTCTCTGCCCCTCACCCCTGCTCGTGTTCTCTTTCTCCCTCTCTCAAATAAACAAATAAAATTTAAAAAACCCCCACAAATATAGGTATATAGATGTGGATAAATCAGCTAAAGATATAGCACATTTCCAGCAACCCAGAAGGCTCCCTTGTATCCAGTCCGGTCAAATCCCCCCACAAAATTTAGCTAATCAAGGCTTGAGATAGGTTCAGTTTCAGTTTTCCTAAGATTCAGTCTAACTTTGACTTGCTCTTGTTCTTAAGGTATGGCCTCCTGGGCTGTGGGTTTTTAGCGTGGCTGATCTCGATCTCCTTAGCCTGAAAGATTATAGATTTGCTTTTACCCTTTGGAGGTTTTGAACATAAGTCTTTAGCAACCTTGCCACCTACCCCCCTCAACACACACACACACACACACACACACACACACACACAGAGCTTCAGAAATTTTGAAAATATTTGAGGGTAAGACCATTCTGTATTTGAGGGAGGCTCTTTCCCTCTAATCTCTTAAGCATCATGAGATCTATCTTTTAGAAGTTTTTTTATTCTTTGAGAAGCCTTCAGTCCAGCTTCCCAACCTCTTTTGCATAGCCCCCAAATTCAGAAGCTGTCCCATGGGGAAAACTTGTTATGCATTTAGAGTGCCTTAAATTTCCAAAATGTTTTGCAAACCTTTTTTTTATTATGTTTTGTTAATCACCATACATTACATCATTAGTTTTTGATGTAGTGTTCCATGATTCATTGTTTGCATATAGTACCCAGTCCTCCATTCAGTGCGTGCCCTCTTTAATACCCATCACCAGGCTAACCCATCCCCCCACCCCCTCCCCTCTAGAACCCTCAGTTTGTTTTTCAGAGTCCATCGTCTCTCATCGTTCGTCTCCCCCTCCGATTCCCCCCCTTCATTCTTCCCCTCCTGCTATCTTCTTCTTCTTCTTTTTTTTAACATATAATGTATTATTTGCTTCAGAGGTACAGATCTGTGATTCAACAGTCTTGCACAATTCACAGCACTCACCGTAGCACATACCCTCCCCAGTGTCTATCACCCAGCCACCCCATCCCTCCCATCCCCCACCACTCCAGCAACCCTCACTTTGTTTCCTGAGATTAAGAATTCCTCATATCAGTGAGGTCATATGATACACGTCTTTCTCTGCTTGACTTATTTCGCTCAGCATAATACCCTCCAGTTCCATCCATGTCTTTGCAAATGGCAAGATTTCATTCTTTCTGATGGCTGCATAATATTCCATGGTATATATATACCACATCTTCTTTATCCATTCGTCTGTTGATGGACATCTTGGCTCTTTCCACAATTTGGCTATTGTGGACATTGCTGCTATAAACATCGGGGTGCACATACCCCTTCGGATCCCTACATTTGTATCTTTGGGGTAAATACCCAGTAGTGCAATTGCTGGATCATAGGGTAGCTCTATTTTCAACTCTTTGAAGAACCTCCATACTGTTTTCCAGAGTGGCTGCACCAGCTTTGCAAACCCTTTTTGACTGCCAAAAAGCATTGCTGTTTTTTCCTTCCCTAATCTGTGTCCCTCTGCCTGGGCCAAGTCCAAGCCACACAATGGTCCCCAAATCAAATATTCCCAGAAAAGATAAGAGCTAGTGATTGGCAGTTGACTTTGGAGAGTACCCCCTCTCTGGAGTTCCAATTCATTTCATACTCATTGCAGCCATATTTCTCCAATTTATTAAAAAATGTAATTTGTGTAATTTATCCAGGTTTTCCTAGTTGTTGCAGTACAAGTGTTGGGCTACCATGACCTATTACATCCCACACAGGAGTAGAAGTCCAGACATGTAGCTAAAGAGGTATATGGAAGAACCGCTACTCAAGGCATATGAGCAAGAGATAGGTTTAGTAAGTATGTGAGCAGCAGCAGGTCGCAGAAAGCCTTGGAGAAAGCAGCCCTTACAAGATGGTAGCAAGATGGTAGAACTTTGAGTGAGTGCAGAAGTAGAAACACAAGCTTTAGGACTTGATTTGAGAGAACTGACATCCCAAACTAGATAACATGGGACCTAAGACGAAGACCAGAAGAAATCTTTCGAAGCACTTTTCACAATTATAATTCAAGAATCAACTGTTAAGATCTGACTTTTCCAGTAAGATGTAAACTCTAAGATAAGAATTTTGCCTGCCTTCTTTCTTTCATCACTGTATCACATAAACACAGCATAATGACTTCCATTTGGTAGGTTACTATTAACTACTAATTAATATTTGACCAAAGAAGAAAGGTAGGAATTTTGGATTCACATGGTAGAAATCAATAAATACCATAACCTACAATCAGTCTTATAGACTTGGCTGTAAATAATTGTGCTTGTATTAACTATAAACATTACAAATCTCATTCCAGAATCCTTTGTTTCTATGGTTTTCAGATATCTTCAGTGTCCAGATGTTCCAGCTGCCTATCTCCCAGAAATCCAGCTCTGCCTCACTATGGGGGCCACAACCTGTAATGGATCAGTGGATGGATCACCAGTCTTCTACCTGGTGGGAATCCCCTCTCTGCCAGAGAGCTTCTTCCTCCCCGTGTTCTTTATTTTCCTCCTCCTCTACCTGCTCATCCTGCTGGGAAATGCCCTGATCCTGGTGGCTGTGGTGGCAGAGTCCAGCCTCCACAAGCCCATGTACTTCTTCCTGATCAACCTCTCCACTCTGGACATTCTCTTCACCACAACCACTGTCCCCAAGATGCTGTCCCTGTTCCTGCTTGGAGACCACTTCCTCAGCTTCCCTGCCTGCTTATTGCAAATGTACCTCTTCCAAAGCTTCACGTGTTCAGAAGCTTTCATCCTGGTGGTCATGGCCTATGACCGCTATGTGGCTATCTGCCGCCCCCTGCACTACCCTGTCCACATGACCCCACAGACCAATGCTGCCCTGGCAGCCTATGCCTGGTTTATCGCTCTCCTCCTGCCCATCCCCGCAGTGGTGAAGACCTCCCAGATGGCGTATAACAACATTGCTCATATCTACCATTGTTTCTGTGACCACCTGGCTCTGGTTCAGGCCTCCTGCTCTGACACCACGCCCCAGACCTTCATGGGCTTCTGCATCGCCATGGTGGTATCCTTCCTGCCCCTTCTCCTGGTGCTTCTCTCCTATGCCCACATCCTGGCTTCAGTGCTTCGCATCAGCTCCCGAGAAGGACGCTCAAAAGCCTTCTCCACCTGCGGCTCCCACCTCCTGGTGGTTGGCACCTACTATTCATCCATTGCCATAGCCTATGTGGCCTACAGGGCTGACCTGCCCCTCGACTTCCACATCATGGGCAATGTGGCATATGCTATCCTCACACCAATCCTCAACCCTCTCATCTACACGTTGAGAAACAAGGAAGTCAAGGCAGCCATCACCAAAATCACATATCTCAAGACCCAGTCTTGGATAAGAGCCCTTGAGCTTTAGATGCAGCTAATTCTGCACTCAGGACACAAAATAAAGGTGCCCAGGACAGATTAGGAGCTCAGTAAATATTGTTGAACAAATAAATTAATGAATATAGAATGGTAAAAGAGAATTCAACTGAGCAGATAGTTCCAACAGGCAAAGTCAGATAAAGATGATCCATCCATGGATTTCAGTCAGACTTCTCATGAAAATAAAGTATACACCACTGGCATAAAGTGCTGAGCTCTTGAGAGCTGTTAATGATGCTCTTCTCACTGTCAGCAAAGTCTAGGGACAAATCCTACCCTCCCCCATATAAGTCCTAAGAAATGCCAGGGAGTTGATCTCTGAGGGATGGTGGGTACAGTTCCCATAGGAGTACCATCTTGAAAGAAATTACCCTAGGAGACCTGCCTGAAAGGAAAGGGCTGAGGGTTTAGTGGGTCATGGCTCAGCACCGAGAAGGCCTTGCATGGAGATGCCATAGGAGACACCAGTGTGGACCAGGTTTAACAGGTGAGTAGGGCTAGGGAAACAGTGCCCCAAGACAGGCAGAGAATGCTGGGGTGGGGAAACAGGACAGAGTGGCCAGGACCTATAAGCCAGGACCAGGGATCAGGAAGACAGATTGGGCGCACAAGATGCAGGCAACCAGGATTCAGGTTGACCGTGCATACACGGGCTGTGGGATCTTAGACCACATATCCTGGCAGATCTGGACAAGTTGCACCTCTGGGTGGGATTCACATCATCTTGGCCAAGCCTTTCCCCCAGCAAAGCAAGGCTTTGTCACTGGCAGACACACTAGCAAGCTCTGAGCCTTGTGGCCAGGCTCGCATGTAAGCGTTGTCTAAGCTAAGCATTATGTCTCTCCATAAGGATCACAACAACTCAGGAGGTCACTGATGACAGAAATGAGCCCCAGGAGGGGGAAGTGACTTGCCCAAGGTCACACCGCTGAAAGTAGGAGCTGGGATTGGAATCAGGGCCTTTCTGACACACAAGCCACACACTTGACCACTAAGGTCCACATGACAAGATGAAGGGAGAGAATGTGGCTGGCAGCAGGGGCTCACTAGGCCAGATAGTCCTCACCCTCTCCCTTTGGGTGTGGACCATTGTGACATCCGATCTGTCAACCACAGAGGGGACCCTCAGAAAAGAGCTCATTGAATTGGACACCCCCCAGAGATCTTTTCTTCCAAAGCCCTCACTGCCCAGATGAGAAAACCAAGGCTCAGGGACCCAAAGTCACAGCAGGCGAGTGGCAGAGCTGGTCCAGGAGCCAGCACTCTTGGTTGCCAGGCGGGGCTCAGGCCTTCGCAGGAGCCTGGCTCCAGAACACCTTCTGCTCTCCCCCTCACCGGCCGTGGCCTTGGACGGACCCTCAGATTCTCGCTGGCTGAAGGGCATAAGCACTCCCTGGCAGGCTTGGATGATGAGAGGGGGTGATAGATGTGAAGCATGGCGTCAGGTTGTACATTCAGGGACCAGTTCTTCTGTCTGGCTGTGTAACTGGCTGGTGGACAATCCAGACAGGGAGCACCCTTGCCAGTTATGGTGGCACGTTCTGTGCCCTGGGAAACAGCACCCTTCGGGCCCGAAGCACAGGACTGCATCGTTCACATGTACTAGGTAATTCAGAGTAAAACAAGAACCCTAACCTGTAAATTAAGTGTAAGAAGATCCAGCCAAACTCGGCTATTTCCTAGGATGGGACAGTTGGACGATGCTTTGAAATACCAAATGCGAAATTCTTTCAGAAATTTTTTCTGGTGCCCCTGCTTCACTGGTCAGCCAGCACATTGTGTGGTTGACTGTTGGATGGTCCATCGCCATGTGCACCTGTCCACGCAGGTGGACCCTTGGCCTTGACCCTTTGTGTTTCTGCCTCTCAGATGCCTCACTCTGCCTCACCTGGGACTGTCAGCCACATTGGCCTCTCTGAGGGCAGAAATGCCCTTGGTAGCACAGTTTGCATCCCCTCAGGTGTGAGAACATCCCAGTGGCCCAACATCTCAGGATGGGGTTCAGATACTAAGGGATAAGTCTCTCAATTTGGGACAGAGAACTTTCATTCTTTGGCTAGGTCCTTGGGTCTGACTTCTGGAACATTTCAAAGGAATTTTTGAATTGGCAGATACCACATCTTGTTTCAGCACTCACCAGATAGAGACTCAGATAAAAATGTGAAATATAGATTTGTCTGATGTTATCAACGAAAATAAAAACCAGAAAGGGAAATAGAAAACCTTGGTCCTAGTATTTTCTCCTGAAGTTTTCCCCTGGAAACTTGAACTTCTGGATCCTCTAGGAAACAAAGCATAGAAGAAAGAGCCCTGTTTTGAGAAACAAAGACCTGAGTTCTAGTGGGGGCTCTTGCCTGTGGCACCTGGGAAAGCCCCTACCCTTTCTTTCTTTTCTTTTCTTTCTTTCTCTCTCTTTTTTTAAAAGATTTATTTATTTATTTGAGAGAGACAGAGAGAGGGGAGGGAGGGGAAGAGGGAGAGAATCTTCAAGCAGATTCCTTCCTGAGCATGGAGCCCAACAGGGGGCTCAATCCCACGACCCTGAGATCACCACCAAGGGTCAGACACTTAATCGACTGAGTCGCTCAGGTGCCCCAAGCCTCTATGCTCACTGTCTCTCTGGCTTTTGGGGAGAAAGTTGTAGGACTTGAAAATAAGAACTTTTTTCCAGTTTTTACATTGCTGGTCTTCCACATAAGAGGTGTTGTGAGAAGAGAGAGAAATTGGAGGTGACTCCAGGAAAATCATGGAGTCACCAGGATCAATGAGACGGGAATACCAGTATCAACATGGATTTCTTGGGGCCCTTCATCCAAGGGACAAATCCAAAATGGAGGGTGAATCAGTATTTCCCTCAGCTCAAACCCCCCCAGATCTGTGGGTTGAAAACCCAGAATCCCTTCTGGTTCCTCTGGGAGGGGTTCTTTCACCTTTGAGCAGCTACTGTGAGCCAGTTTCTCTCTATGGTCAACGCCTCCCAGGTCACATGACAAGTTCTGCCCGCTGGGTGGGGGGCATGCAATGGGTAAACAGGAGCGTCTGCTGAGCTGTGGCAGCCAGTAGGAAGCTACGCCCGATGGAGTCACACAGATACTGTCTTGGATTCTTTGTTGCTGCCAATTGTGGGAGAATCCACTATCAGTTCTGACTCCAGTCAGGAATGATTCTTCCCATCAAGAGCATTTTCAGTGTCACTCCTTTCACTGTAACCTAACAAAGAGCTCCACACCCAGAGACAGGATCTGGAGTCCTCAGCTTAGGTGGAGACAGGCAGAACCAGTGTACCAGGCAGACAGGAGAGAAAGGAGCCATTCCCTAGTTAATAATTATGGTGGGAAGACAGTATGTTGCTATAAACCTTGGAGGAATCAGCCCTCCCTAGCAACTTGGTGACAAGGATATCACTTTTCTAAAAACTTAAAGCAAATGCCAAAAAGGAAAGGAGCTTAGGGGCATGGTTTAAGAGATCTGATATCCCTAGAAAGGATTATATGGGACATGGGAAAGAGGAACAGCAGAATTCTTCCATAACACTTAACACAACAGTAATTAAATAATTGTGATTCATTGCTTAATGTCTCTTTCTTCCACTAGAATGAGCTCCATGAAGTTAGGGACTGTCTCTGTCTTGTTCAACTGTCTACTATATACCCAGCATAGAACATATGGTTGCATATTGTAGATACTTTTTCCGTACTTGATTATAAAAGAAAAGAGGGTTACCTTAATTATACAGTGACCATCACATAATTATCATTGCAGAATCACTGATTATTCTGATTTCCAGATGTGCTTGGCTCCCAGATGTTTCCACTACCTACTTCCTGGGCATCCAGATTAACCCACCATGGAGACCATAGCCTGTAATGGATCAGAGGACTCCTCAACCACCTTCTACCTGGTGGGCATTCCTTCTCTGCCCAAATCCCTCTTTCTTCCTATCTTCTTTGTCTTTCTCCTCCTCTACCTGCTCATCCTGCTGGGAAACGCCCTGATGCTGGTGGCTGTG
>NW_027397662.1:0-20502 GCF_003265705.2 Callorhinus ursinus
AACAAATAACGCAACATATTTTAAGAAAAAAGAAAAAGAAGAAGATAGCAGGAGAGGAAGAATGAAGGGGAGTAAGTCAGAGGGGGAGACGAACCAGGAGATATGATGGACTCTGAAAAACAAACTGAGGTTTCTGGAGGAGAGGAGGGTGGGGGGATGGGTTAGCCTGGTGATGCGTATTGAGGAGGGCACATTCTGCATGGAGCACTGGGTGTCATGAACAAACAATGAATCATGGAACAGTACACCAAAACAAATTATGTAATATATGGTGATTAACATAACAATAAAAAAATTTTTTAAAAAAGTTGGTGTAGTTGGTCTGTAATTAAGTTGCAAATTTAAAACCACTGTTAGTTTTGTAATTCAAAATATAGTTATTTTTGTTCTAGTACATGTCATTCCACCTGCAGCTATACCTGGAATCCCATTGATCTTCTAGCTACGATTCATTTCTTCATAGTTCACAAATGAAGAATGTGAAATTCAGTGAATGCAGTTACTAATCTTATTGGGGGATGAATCTCATTTCACCAAAATTAAAGTGTATTTGCTCAAAAATGATGATACAAGTTGATGATACATTCTGGAGTTGGAAGAGCTCCTCACTTAAGACTCCAAACTGGCTTATTCAGCTAAATTCTAGGTTACTGCTCTTTACTTTGTTCTCCACTAAGGGGTGTGATTTTTTAAATGTTGAAAGATGACAGTTCTAACTACTGGCAAATATCTCTGTTTTAGGAAGATATAACATGAAAATTTTTTTAAATATATATGAAGGAAGAGACTGGTTATCTCTTCCTATATTGTTTTGTTTTTTCTCTTATGGACTACAAATACATTTCTGGAGGTTTGCTTTCACAATGATTTTCATCAACAAATATTAAGAGATTTTTTTCCATTTATAATGGTCCCTGTAATACTGTGAAGTGTTTCATTCAGAGCATACTATGATAATCAGAAATCTAATTTCATTAAAATAAAATATCAAACAAAAGGATTTTAGAAAAAATAAATTTAAGTTGACAATATCAGTAATAGCTCATGATGTATTTTCTCTGCAGAAACCACATTTTCAAGTTCTACCCACTGAAAAGAACTAGAAAAAACAACCAATGTAGTAGCAATGAGTCTCTTGAGGCTGGATTATGGTCTCTAAGTACCATTCATTTCCCATTCCCCCTTCCTTACGATAAGGTACCCAGGTTCCTAAGAGAAATGACTCACTACAAATCTGGGTAAGGAAATGTACAAGACCAGCTTGAAATACTTCTTCCTACCAGAAAATAAAGAGGCTATTAAAGATTCCAGGAGTCATAGGAATCAGAAATAAACTGGAAAGGGTTCCCACTGTCCAAGAATAAGACAATTCAAATATCAAAAAAAAAGTCACTGCAAGGGATTAAAACACAAAAATTTCAATATTCATACATTTATAGTCATTTTAAAAATTCTTTGGTTATCTTTGCAGGGTGATAAAAAACCAACTCATTATTCTGATAACTTAGAAATAAGGAAAGAGACACATATCTAGACTTCTTATATGAATATGACCTCAAGGCAACAAAATAATTGAAGCTAATAAATGCAGAAGGAATGGTAGATTAGAATATTGCCATTTTGCATTCCCTAATGAAATAATGAATCTAGGCTGAAATCATTTGTAAAAGGTCTAGTGGGGAATCTCATAATGGATATAAGACTGACAAAACTTGATCCTATTGATAAATCTAAACATCACTAAAAGAGTGACAACCAGACATCATGTATCTCCTGATGGGATGGATGTCCTGTACAGCATGACTTACATAATATTATTGCTGTACCTTCCCATCCCTACCACAAAAAGAAAATGATCCTCTTGAAGATAAATCTGATTGAGTCTCAGATCAAACTAATTGCTTAATAGAAAATACAGGAGCTAGAGAAATGTTACATGACACCAGGCGATAGCATAGATGTAGCAAAATCTTGATAACTACTGAATCTGGGAGATATATAAGTAGGTATTCGTTGCACTACTGTTTCTACTCTTGAGTTTGTTTTCAAGTTTTAATTATAAAAATAAACCTTGCCAAAGGGCATAAAAGAACTTGAATAAATAAAAAATAAAAACATTCAAAATGTCTCTAATTGCATGTGAAGATTTGATTTTGTAAAAATATAAATTCTACCCCAATTAGTTTCTACAGTCAATGAAAATCCAACCAAAATTCCACTCAGATTTTTTTTAGAATTCTGCATGCTAATTTAAAAGTTTATCTGAAAAGACAATGTGAAAAAAATAGCCCCCAAATAAAACATTAAAAATGAAGAAAAATAGGGGGAATTTTCCCATGGTAAATTGAACTTTGGTCCCAATTCATCTGTTCTTGTATCCATGCCTACTCATCCTTCTTTCTAAAGGTATAACATCCCCCTGTTGACCTTGAGTCTTACTTTGGCTAAAAAGGTGTTAGTCGAAGTGATGCAGGCAGGGGTTTGAAATGTGGTTGCACACTTGAGCATATGCTCTTGCATTTCTGCTATCACCGTGAGAAAAACACACCCTAGCAAGCCCACTAGTCACAGGAGGATGAAAGACACATGGAGCAGAGCATCTCTATAGCTGGGTAGTAAGGGGTGGGGCCTCTCTGGCTATTCTCACTCAAAGCAGAGCTGGCCAGTCCATCCCAGTCTACATTAGCCCAGCCACAGACAAGCCCCAGATCCATGAGATAACATGCTTGTTGTTGTAGACCAGTGACATTTTCTGGTTCTTTCTTACGTAGTATTACTGTGATTATAGCCAACTAAAACAAAGCTATAATGAAAACTGATTTTGACACAGTAATAGATAAATACATGCATAGAGCTAAGTGTATATTAGATCTTA
Source organism: Callorhinus ursinus (assembly GCF_003265705.2). Taxonomy (NCBI): domain Eukaryota; kingdom Metazoa; phylum Chordata; class Mammalia; order Carnivora; family Otariidae; genus Callorhinus; species Callorhinus ursinus. The sequence goes on from NW_027397662.1 coordinate 2,876, forward strand.
GTAGATGATAAAAGATGGCATTTAAAATCAACAAGTAATGATATATCTGATCAATAAATGATGTTTTGAAAACTGGCTATTCCTGTGGGAAAAAATTTTCAGTAAGATCTTTTTCTCTCATGAACACAAAATTTATCAATAGATTTAAAAGATTCACGTGTGTCTCTTCCTGCCAACCCTTAATTCACCTAAATTGTCCCGGATATGAACAGGTCAAGAAATGCAATGCTCAATAAACATATAAAAAATGTTCAACTTCACTAATAATTAGAGACACATGAACTAAACCATGAAATGCTAATGTAATACCATATTTTGCCTATCATATTAGCAAATATTAAAACAAACAGTAATACCTGGTTGTCAATGAAGGCATGAAGATATGAATATTCTCTTGTACTGTGGCTGTATTATAAACTACAGCAGCATTTTTTAAAAAGTAATTTGTCAGTAGCTATGCTAATTTAAAATGTGAGTTGACACTGACCAAGCAATGCCATTTCCAGGTATTCATTCTACAGAAATACATTTGTTTAACATCTTTGTGAAACATTCAATAGAGCATGGTATGCTATAGTGAAAATGGGAGGCAATCAAAATATTTGTAAGCAAAAGACCAAATCAATTATGGTACAACCACACCCAGTAGTCATTAAAAAGAATATGTATGTACTGATACAGAAAACTCTCCAAGATATAGGAAAATCCAAATTCTATAGAAGTATATATGTAAAATTAGAACAAAGTATCTGGAGCAATACACGCAGTTAAAGTTTTCTATAGAGGTTCTCAAGGATCAGAGAGTAGGTGAGAAGGAACGTTTACTTTTTACTATATTTATGACTACATGTGTTATTTGAAAAGGACAATGTATTCAATTAATTGTCAGTTAAAAATGAAAACCATTCAAAAATGCATTAAGGGGTTCCTGGGTGGCTTAGTCGGTTAAACGACCGACTCTTGGTTTCCACTTAGGGTCATGAGATCAAGCCCCACAATGGGGTCCATGCTCAGCATGGAGTCTGCTTGACATTCTCTCCCTCTCCCTCCACCTCTGCCCTACGCCCCTGCCCGTGCATGTACATATGCACTCTCTCTATCAAATAAATAGATAAATAAAATCTTTAAAAAATGCATTAAATGGATGGAAATACACCAAAATGTTAACAATGTCTGTGATCTGTAGATCTCTGAGTTCCTTTTATGCTTTCATTATTTTTATCCTATAAGGCTTTCACATTAGATAAGAGTTAGTTTTAAAATGTTCTTAAAAAGTTAGTTTTAAATGTTGCATTTCAGTGAACCTACCTATTTAATAAGAGGTTATGTTCAACTCTTAAATATCATTTTTTCCTCCTGAGCAGATATCATCATATAACCATGCCTTTTAAACATCCTTCAGGTCTCCCTGAACCCTTTTCTTCCCAGCACAGGCTGGATTAAACCTTGTTCCCTTAGTGTCCTATGGATGCTATGGTCATATCCATCCATATGGAGATTGTTCTGTAATTTAGTTATTAACTGAAAATTCATGTTTTTGGTATTTACCATGTGCCAGGAAATTTCTGAGTATGGTAAAAAAAAAAACAATAAGCTCATTAAAACTCATAACATCTCTAAGAGGAAGACATTGCACTTCCCTCATTTTATAGATGAGGAAACTAAGGAAAACATAAGTAAAGTATTTTTCCCAAGGCCATAGTTCTGGTAAGAGGTGAAGCCAGGACTTGAATACTAAGCTGTCTCCCAAGTAGACTGTGACTCTTGAGTCCAAGGGATCAAGTCTCTGTATCCTCAGCACCCAGCACAGAGTGCCTGGGAACATGGCACAATAAATGCCTACTGAAGATGGAGAGATGGGGATGGATGTCTGGAGCTTGAAGAGCGAGAGAAGAAGAAAGTGAAGGATTTACTTTTGGGCTTTCGGTTATTATTGATGGGAACTTACAAATTTAAATGGCAAACTATGAATAAGGAGGAGTTCTAAGCTTGAGACTAGGCCACCCTTTTCCTTTCAGCAGCTGAATTAAATCTCACTTCACAACCAGCAGGCATAATCATGAACCCACAACAAGTCAAGGAAGTCAAATGGGAAAGCTTGATTTTAATTTTAAATTTATTTATTATTTTAAAAGAAGACTGAGGGTGGAAAGCAGTGCTTTCGTTCCCCTGTTTTTATTCAGATCTGTCGCTTTAAAAACAGTTGTCCAAAGCTAGGATAAAAAAAAAAATTACATCACCATGGAAATTCCAAAAAATTCCCTATGTTTGATAGGCTAACAAAGATAGGAAAACTTAATCATTTGCCTCTGGAGATTTTTTATTGTTGGTGTTTCAGTGTTTTTGCTTGTTTGCTTGTTTGTTTGTTTTAATTTTTGGTTTGTTTTAGAGGCATATGGAGATTTTACTAGACCCTGGGGCAAAAATTGGTTCTCCACCTTAGCAAAATGGAGGATGCTACTAAAAGTAAAAACAGTGACAAATAACCCAGTGTTCTAGATACCCACCAGTTTGAACTGTTAGAAAGTGTGTGTGTTGTGTGTGTGTGTGTGTGTGTGTGTGTGTATTTGTATATAAGTGTGGGGATTGTGAGCTATACCTTTCAAATCCATGGGAGCTGGTAGGAGGAGCTAGGTCTAAATAGCTCATAGAGTTAGCAGCACCAAGGACCCACTGACAACTTCTTGATACTAAGTGACCTCTGGCAAATTAAACTCAAGAGGAAAACAGATTCCACGTGGCATCGTTGGTGAATGTGGCATGATACCTCCATCTGCTTTGCCCACAGCTCTGCCACTAGAGCAGACCTTCAACATGCCTTATAAAGAATTACCTTTCCAGGGTGACTAACAGGAGGCAAGTAATAAAGAAGAATTATCTCATTTATTTTACTATTCCTCTGGTGGGAATAATGGGGTAGTTTAAAAAACAACAACAACAACATTGTGGGCTGAGAATTTTGGGATTCACTTATAGGGCTGATTTCAGCCCCCTTAGAAATTACCACTCACCTCCCCCCACACAGAGAAAGTAAGAATTTATGACAAACATGTAAAAATGAATGCTGAGCCTATTGATTTTAGTATCTGTATAACTTCTTTGGGAGAAGGAAGGCTATTCATCACTACCTTGGCTGAAAATTTCCTTTTGCTTATTTACATGCTATTTTAAAGTTAAAGCAAATTCCATTTCCAAAGTCATTAAAGTCAAGCTTCACAAAGAGAACTCAGGGATCAAAGAAAACTACAGTGCTAGGAATGCTATCATATAAGTTCTCTCTAAAGAGACTGCCTACCAGCTTAAATCAGAATTTGGTTTTGTTTCTGATCCTTGGGAAGAAATAATAGCTTGGTCCCTTCAACAAGGCAAAATGTGCCACCCCTTTATAGAAGGAAGAAATTTTGAGTGAAGAGATTAATAATAACTTTTACTTGCCTCCCCTTTCTATAAAAGCTGAACATTACTAAAGAAAGAGGGAAGATATGTTGGGTGAAATTAATCACTCTTCAAGGGAGTGGCTTCGCATGAAGAGCAAATGTGACTCTGGATTGGCGCCATCATGGTACCTTTTCCATCTCAAAGTAGATCAGAGGGGGTGGTGAACCCCAGCAGGCTGTGTGTGCTATAGGCATGTTAGGAATCACTTCCCATCTCTGGGAGTTGGGAAATGGTAGAGCACAGAAAAGAATGGCATTTCTAGAGTCTGTGTTTTGTGTTTTTCCTTTGGAAGGGTCCAAAGCCACTGTCTTCCTAAAATGGTTTAATACCAGCCAATCTCGAGGCCCGCCTTTGCACCCACTAACTCTGGAATGAAATGAATCCAAGAAACACAGGCAAGGAGTTCCTCAACAATCGGGTCCATTTCATTCCTTGCAAACATATTGTATTACATTACAGCTCAGACCAGCTTGGGAAGTTTATTTGATTTTTGCTAATCTACTAGTTTTGCTGGTTAAGGACTTTTCAGGTACTTAAATATCTTCAGAAGACAGACTATTATTCATAAAGCAATTCTACAAAGAACATGTCGGAGATTCTTTACTTAGTACATATCTTCAAAGGGAGCCTGTGCCCTTGTTGGCATGCTTATTATTTTTTCTTTTTTTTTTGCAAAGAAAACTGTCGTTTGATCTTACAGCTATCAACCTGGTTTTATTTTTTTTTATTTATTTATTTTTAACGGCAGGAATTTCCAATGTTGTAGAACATCACAGAAGCTTCCCAGCTGGCATCTACTTCTTGTTTCTCTTATTACACTAGATAGGATACCAATCTTGTGTAGGTTCTGATTTTAAAAATAAAAGAGCTTATCCTGACTGAATCAGAATATCCAGGTTTTAGCCCCAGCTTGTTTCCTAATTTTCTATATGACCTTGAGAAATTTATCTAACACCACAGAGTCTGTTTTCTCTCTTGAAATGTGAGGCTCATAATTCTCTCTCTGACTCTTAGAGTGATGGTTATCAATTCAATTCAGCACACATTCATTGAACATTAACTAGGTGCCTGGCACCATGCTAGGCTGAATGAGAGAAGAATCCTGCTTTCTGAAATACACAATGCAGAGAGATGCTGGCTTTGAGCATTCCTTGAAGAGTATAAACAACTACACACAGAAGGAATTACACACCGCATGAACTGGCCGATGAATGTGATTCTGGACTAGGCCCTCTCAACTCTGCTCCTTCCAGAGCATTTCCTGAATAGCTTTGGACCTTGACTCTGGGGTCATCTACATGCCATTGGAAAGAATGTCTACTGTGAGCTCTCCGAGCTCCCTTCTGATTGCAATGCCATACTGAATAATACTAACTTGGTGTGAAAAGGATGAATGAGCCTCGAATGTTTCAGACATGTGCAAGAGTGATATGTGCTGTTTTATTAAATAGAAGTTTTAAATAAATAAGGGCTTAAAATTTTCACATAAGCTTTTTTAAGACTTCATGAAAATTCAATTAACCAACTATCTGATTGTTATTTTGTGCAAATACTATTCTAGGGGCTGGAGAGAGTACAAAGATAAGCCACTGACCCAACTCTCTCCACCCCCTGTCTAGGCCAGGTGACCCTATTATATATTCTTATTGTGCTGTGACTTATTTTAATACTTTTTACAATTGTAACTCATGTTTATTAGTAATTCATTTGTGAAATCTTTGTGGAAGCTCTAGGAGGGCAAACATTGTCTTTTTCACTGCCATATTCCCAGTGCCTAATTCAAGGCTGACCCTTAATATTTGTGGATGAGTAAGTAATACTGTTGTACTACCCATGAGTACTCATGTTGTCATGGAGGGAGATATACCATCAATATTTGTGGATTGAATAATGAATGGCTCTAGTCTGAGGGTATAAATTCTGGCCTGAGCACAAGGATCTTCAAAAGAAAGGGGTATTGGTCATTGTTACCTGGTGCATTACTCCATTCTGTACTGAGGGTCTAAAAGACCATGTATAATTACAAAGCAAATAGTGTAGAAATTAATGTCATATAAAATACAAGCTTGTTGTATTTATTTATGGTCTATTAAAGGTATCAAGATATTGGAAACATTGATTTTTTTTACATCAAATTTAATTATTTCTTTGTTTAAAGTAAAATACAAAAGTCATAGTGAATAAAAAGTTAGAAGTACCAGATGCTAATTTGGTGTCAGATGCTAAGAGAGAGAAAACTACATACACTTGTGCCCACAAATTCACTCCCACACATACCATATATGTTTTTGACTTTTTTCAAGATGGTAAGGTGTGAGATTACATTTACAACTTATCTGTGATGGTAGGTGTAGTGAGCCTAAAAAGTATTTACTTAGAATTATTAAATCAATGCAGTAAACATTTATTAAACATTAAGTATGTACCTGGCACTGTGCTAGGTGCTGGGATACAAGGCTGAATGAGGTAAGGGGAAACCAGCAATGGGGAATGTGGGGGAAACAAATTAGGAAGAGAAGAAAGATGCGCTGAATATGACTGATGTCCAACCAAACAGAACAATTAACTACAGACCCAGAGTACTAAGCACAGGTATGGGACAATCTTTCAGAATACACTATCTGGCACTAATGTTAGACTACCAATCTGGAACACTGAATTTAAACAAGGAAATATATTCCATAATCCAGACCTCCTGAGAGGTTAGAAAAATAAGAGGAATTCACAATAAATGTCCAACTTCTTCCTGCTACCTTTGTGGGTACAGTTTTCTCTCCAACACCAGAGAAGCCTGGTGACCCTATGGAATGGATCTGAAGCCTGGTTAGCACTATTAAATTAAAAAACTGAGCAATAATTCTCGCTGCTTCCACCCCTGCCCTCACTAGTGTGGTATTGCTATTGATCCCCATTAATGATTTAGTGATTAAGGAGGATAAATTGCCTATGAATGCAAAGCAAGCTGAAGGGCTCCCGGGAACCCAGCTGAACATTCTTCTATCAATAAGTACTGTACATGCCTGTATAATTTTCAACCCAGTGTCCTAAGCCACCTTGGATTTCACCTCCACATCAAGTGTGCAGTATTTTCAGCATCTTGTTCATCTTGCTCTATTTTGTCAACTTCTGATTTCCTCTTTGTTATCTTTTCTACTTGGGCAATGGCTCTCTTTTTACCTGCTATCCAATTGCCAGACCGTATCTCTGTGAGTCCCTTGTTATGAATTAGCATAACAGCTGTCAGGATATAGTGTACTGGGCTGTGTGTGGGGTCCATTACACAGATCCTCTTTTGGATTTTATGCCTTAATTTCCGGGCTGGGAAAACCACACAGTGAATGAAGTGAGGAGATGATGTCTTTCTCCCATTTCATAAACATTCTCTTGGAGATCTCCGTGAGCATTCCTAAAAAAGATTTTACTATTTATTTAGAGAGAAAGAGAGTGAGAGAGAGTGGGGGGAGGGGCAGAGGGAGAGGGAAAGAATCTTAAGCAGACTCTGTGCTGAGTTCAGAGCCCGATGCAGGGCTCAATCTCACAACTCTGAGATCATGATCTGAGCCGAAATCAAGTCAGATACTGAACTGACTGAGTCACCCAGGTGCCCCTCAGTGAGTATTAATATAAGAATATAAAAGGGTCTTATCTTAAAAACTGGCACCAGAATTTTTCTGGAAGGAATGGTCTTGGAAAAGTGTGTAGTCCCCAAAAGTCTCATTGTTGGAGGAACCCAAACAGCAAAATAAAAAAGCTTGCTGAACTGCTCTGCATGAGAGAATAAAGACAGTCTGCTCCTAAGAGAGGATGCAAGAAGAGCATAGGAACAAGGAGGCATGAAAGGGTTTAGAGAAGAGGCAATAAGGTGGGGAGAGACCGGGATTGGGTTTAGGGAGGATTTGGTGAAATTTTAAGCAAAGTATACTCTATGTTTTGTCATTATTTTTTTGTGATTATTATGTAAGCCAGTGGTTCTCTAGGTGTGGTCCCTGACCAGCAGCATTGGCATCCCCTGGGAACTGGTTAGAAATGCAATTCTCAGGCTCTATCAGAGCTACTCAATCTGAGAGTGCTGCCCAGAAACACTTACACAGGCCCTCCAGGCCATTCCGATGTGCTCCGCGTTTGAGAAATGGAGTCAGTCTTGCCTCCTCTCACCCTCCACGCCAAATTGCAGCCAAAGTCTAGCGCATAGATGTTCTGTGTGACCTTTTTTGATGTTTCAGAGGCATAACTGCTGTGAGCACTGGGAGAAATTGGATTCTGAGAGGTGGAGATGACCATGAAGATATCCCCGAGAAATTTGTAGAGAAGTTGGGACACTCATAGGCCAAAGAATTAGGGGGACTGTGGTAGTTTTCCCTGAGTTCTGGGGAGCAGGGAGGACCCACCTGCCATGTTCCTAGAATAAGCCCACTTCCCACCTCCAAACTCTCAGTCCTTTTTTAATCAAGCCTCCAACACTCCCCTCCTTGCTTCTGGTTCTCAACAGATGACTCTGCTTTTCACCTCACTGGGAAAAAGAGAATCACAAAATGGAAACAACCTTGTCCTCCTTCTACTGAATCTAGAAAAGTTGCAAACTTCACCCATCTTCCATGTTGCTCTTGTCACAGTGGAGGGTGGACAGCCCCACCTATCAAGGGCTCTTCACCTGTTTCCTGAATTCCACCCACTCACGGATTTCACTCCCTAAGTCAGTTCTTCTCAACCTTGGCTTTAAAAATCACCTGCAGACCTTTTTAAAAACCCTAAAGCCCAAGGGTGCCTGGGTGGCTCAGTCAGTTAAGAGTCTGACTCTAGATTTCGGCTCAGGTCATGATCTCAGGGTGGTGAGCTCGAGCTCCGTGTCTGGTTCAGCACTAGATGTGGAGCATGCTTCAGATTCTCTCTCTACCTCTCCATTTGCCCCTCCCCCCACCCCGCTTGTGCTATCTCTCTCTCTAAAAAACAAAACAAAACAGACAAACCCTAAAGCCCAGGCTACACACCATATCAACCAGAATGTCTGAGACATAAGTAGTTAATACTCTGGGTGATTCTAATGTGCAGCCAAGGCTGTGGATCACTACCCTCTCTCTGGGCAGTAAACTCATCTTTTCCTGGTTTGTCTCCATCTCCATAAAATTATGCCTACTCTAGTCTGTCTTTAAAAAATTCTTTGACCTTCTTATTAACATCTCTATTTTGCAGAAAGTCTTCTTGCAGAAGATGGCAATAGCTGTTATCTCCACGTTCTTACTTCCCATTATGCTGTAGCCCACGCCCATCTTTCTGGCTTCTGTCCCCATCACTGTGGTAAAGCAATCTTTCCAAGTTCCCCAGTGACTTCCATATTTCCACAGTTTATGGCCACTTTCTTTCCCTAACCCATTTAACTCATCAGCAGCATTCCAAAGAACCAATTGCTGTCTTCTTGAATCAATCAATTATCCAGCTCTGTGACACCATGCTCTTCTGATTTCCTTTAACTCCTTCTCTGTCTCCTTCTCCCTTGTCTAGACTCTAATTGTTGATGATACTAAATCTGTGTTTGTTTTTTCTTTAAACTTCCCTGCTAGTTCCTGAAGGTGCCTATATTTACATCCCAAGCTCAGCCATCTCCTTGGAGCTATAGATTCACTGAGTCAAGTGGCTACTTGATGTTTTCACTTGGAGATCCTACAGATATCACCAAATTAACATTTCTAAATGTAATTCTTAGTTCCACTCCTAGATCTTCTCCTCCACTTCCCCCAGTCTTCCTAGCTCTGAAAATGGCACCACCACCAACCTAGTTGGTCAGATACCAGCCACCTAGAGTTATTCTTGACTCTTCTCTCTTCTTCACTGCCCATGATCAACCCCTCTGCAATATCTGTTCTAAATCCAAAGTAGATCTCCAATTCATCCCCTCCTCATCTCCACTGCCACCACCATAGTCCTGTCCATCATCTTCTTTGTCCTGGGCCACAGCTTCCAAACTGATCTATCTAGTTTTATTCTCACCTTTCTCCATTCAGTGATACTTAGGGGAGGGCCTTCTGCTCCCTTTCTGTAATGCAGCACTGAGTGCCAGGGCCATGTTATCTTTACACTAGGCGACTCCTTCTCAACAGGGAAACCTGCAAGCTGCTCACCATGGATACAACTGAAGACCAAGGCAGGGATCGGGTAGTAGAAAGACTATCCACCTCCTGAATGATTCTCCTATAAACTCAATGTCAGGCAACATCACTAACCATTTTCACCTCTGGAAAACTGGAAACATAAGTTGAAATGCATGTAGACATGTACCCCATGACATGTGATATAATCCTTTTTTGGGATTATACCAAATTTGGGGTAAACCATATCATTTTCTAATCCCTTAGAGTGCTGGATAGTTACATGAAATTATATGATTTTCTTTTTGTAATGCAAAGAAAGTCAATAAAGAATTCCTAGTTTATTTTATAAATATGAATTTTTAAAATACAATTTTTTACAATAGGCCATGTCCTAAGCACTCCTCTGTTTCATTCCTTTACTAATTCTTTCTCTATTAGACCTCCAAATGCTGGTGTTCCTTAGGGCTTGATCCTATATCTTCCTTCCTCTCTATATTTTCTCCCTAGATGCAGATGACTCCCAAGTTTACAACCCTGATTCTCATTTCCAGATTCACAGAGAGGAATACCTACTTGTCATCTCTGCTTAGGTATCCACAGTTATCTCCAACTGAACATTTTTAAAATCATAGTGTGTCTCTACATCTTCATTCCCTTCAGTCTTCCCCACCTCTGTAAATAGCACCACATCGCTTCAGTCACAGAATGCTTTTTATCTGGTTGACAAGATTATTGTACACAGGAGTGCTCCTTTGAACAGCACATGGCCCCATTAACATCTCCTATTACCATCAACCTTGGACATCTGTCTCAGAGATAGGATTATCAGGTACAAGATGATGGGGCGGTGAGTGGGGAGTATAGGATTAGCTCAGTGCCATCTGCCAACACTACTGGAACTGATAATTCAAAGAAAAGGTCAGTAGGATCCAGGTCTATGTTATATATGAGTAGACAACATTGTTTTTAACTTATTATCAACATGCAAGTGCAGCTCAATCCTGATTCAGATGCAACTCTCACAAGCAATGGACATTCAAAATCAGCAAAAAAATATGGGCTCATTTTGGAAGATAGTGGAGAGCAATACACAGGAAGTAAGATGATGTGAGACATCTTCTGTCCTATGTCAGCTTTTATAAGTTTCATTACCTTATTTTTTAAGATCTAAAAGTGCACCCTCTTCCATTAATGCTGTTGCAATGTTTGCTTCCACCTCTGGAACTGAAAATCAGCTCCATACCAAGTATGGAAGCAGTGGGCTGATAAAGAAGGGCAGAGATGGGGATGGGGGAAAAATACTATGTGTGACTAAGTTTTTAAATTGAATTGAGAGAAATCCTAGGACTTGACCTATTTTATTTGAATATAAATAGATTAAGCTTCTGTAACAGAAAGGAAGACTCAGAATAGCAGTAGAGATTAAGTTTTATTATGTTACTAACTAAAGTTACATGTTTGTACAACCAGAGTTATGGCTTATGAAATTTGCACCCACTTGGCATATACACAAATTTATGGGATTCTTTCAACATCCAGGCTTTCTGTTCTTGAATTAGGGAGGATAGGATCAACTTTATCCTATTTTTCTGAAACCAGATTATAGAACCTAAAAGTCTTGAAAGTCCATTTTGTGTACAGAGTAATAGCATACACAGAAGTGACACCATTAGCACCTAGCTCCACAATTAACTAATTGTGCAACTTCAGGCATTCGTCCATTATTTCCTGGAATGAACTGTATAGCAGCATTAACTTAACATCCACAGGCTTTGTCCTCATATACATTAAGGACAAATTTCATGGTTTTTTTTTTTCTGTCTTTCAACCATGGAAACAGTGTATATAGAAAAGGGACATATCTTCTAGAGTAATTCTGCTATCCCTCCAAAAAGAGATGCACTAGAAAAATATGAACTTTTTTTTTTTATATGAGAAAAATGCTTGTTTCTTACCTTCACACCAAGGATTGAAGAGAATGTATGTGTCCGTTTCTGGGTTTCGGCTGGTGCGGAGTATGCCGTAGGGGGTCCAGACAGCAACATACATACGGAATTTTCCCACAATGCACTCCGGAGAAGACTGGATGGATAGCCGGACAGACCTGTCCCCTCTCATGACAACTTTGGCCCCCCACTTGCCTCTCTGCAGCTCCGGGACAACAGGAACTGGAATGTAGGTTCCCTTGTTCTCCTGAGGGTAGCGACCTTTGAGAAGAAAGAAGTGTTGAGTTGATTTCACAAACCATTTTTTTCTCACTCTGTCATCTTGTAGCTGAAGGTTAAAATAATTAATTAGACCTGAAATTGTAAGACTTGGGTTTGAATTTCATTTCTGCTACCGTGTTGCTACGTGACATTAGTTGATTTTCTTCTTTGAATCTCAGATTTGTCATGTCTCAATTAAAAAAGAAAGAATAACAATACTTACAGGAATGTTCATTGGTTAGTTAACGCGAATTCAGATAAGATGTAGAAATCGTAATCTGGTATGCAAAAACAAAATGGAGCTTATAGGGTACTGTGAAGTTATCATTCCCTGAAATTCTGCTCTTTTAGGGGATAGGCAAATGTGTTTTTGCTTATTCTGAATATGATTTGTTATATTACCTATATTAGGATTGTATTTATAGGTTGTACATGTGACCATTTTCATATTCAACTGAAACACATGTTTATTGCCAGTGTCATCAGGGATTTAGGCTTATAGTTTTGGCAAGAATTCAGGCTCCAGAGGCAAGTTCTCTAGATTTGAAACTTGGTTCTGCTCCTCCCTTACCCTGGCAAATTACTTGACCTTTACAAATCCCTATTTCTTTTCCTTTTTCTTCATCAGTAAATGAGGATAATAATATTACCTGAGGAGGAAATGAAATAACACATGTAAGATGCTTTGCCTATAATTTTCCATGCATAACAAATTTTAGCTGTTATTTCAATAGAAGATTAAGCAATAGGGAATTTTACCATATTTCCAGGCTTAGCACACTTTATGTATAAGCTATCTCAGGATACATTTTATTTGTCTTTATTGCAGTCATTTTAAACCAAATTCTTAATTCATGATGTTAACCTCAAAACTAAATTTTACCAATGGGTTCCTGAAAAATAGTCTTCACAGTATCTCTCTCTTTCTCTCTCTCTCTCTCTACATCTCTCTCTCTCTCTCTCTCTCTCTCTCTGTGTGTGTGTGTGTGTGTGTATAAAAATCTCTCTATATATAAAAATCTTAAGTCTCTCTCTCTCTCTCTCTATATATATATATGTATATATATATATATATATCTACATCTCTCTCTCTCCATATATATATGGAGAGATATATGTATCTCAAGTCAACTTCACAGCATTCTTTTTTTTTTTAAGATTTGTTTATTTATTAGAGAGTGAGCGAGCATGGGAGCAGGGGTGGGAGGGGCAGAGGGAGAGGGAGAGAGAGAATCCGAAGCAGACTCCCCGCTGAGCAGGAGCCTGACATGGGACTTAATCCCAGGACCCTGAGATCATGACCTGAGCTGAAATCAAGATTCAGACTCTCAACTGACTAAGCCACCCAGATGCCCCTCAACTTCACAGCATCCTTAACTTTTCAGCTTACAGTTTAATTTATAGTTTAGTGTACAAGATAATCAATGTATAGATATTTTAAAATGGAGCAGATCTTTCATTTACAAATTTTTCCAAAATGTGTTACATATTTAATTCTAATTGACTTGAAGAAAAATACAAATCAGGCTGATAAGTCTGCAAATCATTTTGACTGCAAACAGAAGAAACTTTAAGGGAAAAACTTATTTAATTGTTTTATAGAAAACACGTAGAGGATTCTGCATTAAAACTAACAAAAACAATGCTTTGTTTGGGCTTCCAATTACATAGTATGTGCTATGAGGTCTTAAAGGATTCTTTGGTAGGCATATTTTCAAAGATAGAGCATTCTAAGGAGGTAGTTGTACAAGTTAACTGCTGTGTAATTTTGTGAGATGCTTAATCTTAATGAAAATAATAATTTACACAGTGCAAGCCAGGGAGAAAGATTAGAACCCCAGTGCTTTGCTATGTATGTGTTAGGGGTATCAGTTAATCACCACTCAGGATTAATATTACCATAAATCCAATAAAGCCTTAAAAATGGTTTGCTGCCAAGGTGCAACATTGTCTAGGTGGTGTTTTGGGGAATATAGGGAGCTTAGTCTCTGTGAATGCTGCATATACATCCTGCAAGAGCTGTTTGCTCCAAAGGCACTTCCATATTTCCTGGGTATGCTCCTCTTTGTTCTTGTTCAAACTGGGGGATGAGGCTGCCTTTTTCTCTGGAGGCATTGTTGCTCTCTGGAGCCCCCATCACTACTGAGGTGTAGAAATCAAACACAGTCTCACCTGCTAAATGGGACCATAATTTATTCATTACAGGGGCTCCTGGCAGCAGTTGCCACTAAATCCTGGCCTGGATTTAGAATACACAGTATTAAATATAATACAGGCTTAGTAAAGATAAATTTTCAGAGATAAAATTGATGTGCTAATGACAGATTAGATTTTTTTTAAAGGATAAAAGAAATTTTAAAATGCACTACATAAGAATGCTCCTTTAGGAGCAGCAATGAAGTAGGAGAGTATCTCTGAAATTATGTGTGTGCTATGAGCCTCAGCTTCACCTTTGCACTAACATCCACTTTTGTTAGGAACATTGAAATAACTAAGACAATCACTAGTTTCCATTATTACACCTGAAATTGTGATCTCAAAGATAGTAAATTTTACCTATCAAATTCATGGTATGCCATAGAAAGGAAAGAAAAAGGAGAGCCTTGTTTATTCATTCTGGCTTTGAGCACAGTCACAACCTAATCTAAAGACTAGTTGGAAAATTTTTCATTCATGCAACAATATTGCCTACTATGTGCTAGACGTTATTCTAAGTGCTAGGAATACAAGAGTGAACAAAACAGACTCTTGTTCTCATAGAGCTTGTAGTCTGTGGAAAAAGCCAATGCGTGTGCTGTTTATTACGTGCATGTTACTGCTTTATTCCTTATATTAATCTGTGAGAAGGAAATTATTATCATCATCCTAAATTTGACAAATCAAGAAACTAACACACATGGCAATTTGTCCAAGGTGATGCAACTAGTAAGTAGCAAGTTTGAGATCTGAACCTAGTCCGGCTGGAGAGCCTGCCAATTTCCACTAAGCTCTACCGCAGTTGTATGCATTGGAGTTGGTGAAAACTATGTTCAGATTCTTACTCCACAATTCACTATAGATGTAACTTTGCACAAATTGCTTAATTGTTTGAGTTTTCATTTTCTTGTCTCTGCAGTTCCAGAAATGGAAAGAAGATAGATTTTATAACATACTAAAAGCTTTACACTGGGTGCATGGTAAGGGGTAACTTAGGAGACATTTATTGTTTGTGTTTAAATATAACAGCTACTGGAAAGTAAAGCCAGAAGGAACAAGGGGTGATTCCTCCCCCCTCCGCCCTACCCAGCAAGGTCTGGTTCTAAATCAGAAGAAATGTGAGTGTCCCAGTGAAAGTTGGTTACTTTTGTGGAGGGAAGTGTTGTGGCCACGGGGAGAGCAATTCGGCTGACTCAGACCCTGACTGTCTGATCATGGTACTTACTTCTCCTCTCCTCGTTCTGTAAAATGGGACTCTAGGGGTCATAGTTGGTGATGGAGAGGGCAGGTCAATAAATGGCAGTTATTGCTATAATATATCCCCCATTGTCTCAGGCTTTCTGATTCCTCTGAGTGATCTTTTCTCTGCACCAGGAGCAGGAAGCCAGGATGGGTTCACTGACAGTCAACTTATAGAACCCAAATCTACTTCAAAGGCCAGTACATTCCTGAGTCAAATATATTGAGCTAAGAGAACGCATGCAGCCCACTCCCACAATCAATAAAAAACATGACATCATTCATTATTAACCAAAAAGCCTTAATAATTCCAGAATCATCATGTAAGAATCACCTGAAACCTGTCCCTCACTCATAACTTGTGATTTTGTGAATCATTTATGGTGACTGTCATCTTCATTCATTCATGCCTTAATCAGGAGTTGGCAAGCGATGATCTACAGGCCAAAGGTAGCTTACTGCCGGCTTGTGTAAATAAAGTTTGATTGGCACACACTCCTCCATTCAAGTATGATTGTGCTACAACAGCAGAGTAGAGTAGCTGTGACAGGGACCATATGGTGTGCAATGTCTAAAATATTTACTATCTGGCCCTTACAGTAAATGGTTGTCAAACTGTGCCTTAGAGAATTTTACATTTTATCTAAGGGGTGATTTATTATGGAGACTCAACATCTAAGACTGGGACCTAAGAAGAAAATATTATCACCTAGTTTTTCCTTCCAAAGAGAAATATGTCACTAAACTAATAACAAGCATTTGAACCACTATTAGGTCAACATTTGGTTTCCTTAACACCTCCTAGTTAAATTCCTCACAGTCTTAGATGGTGTTGAAGACATAGGAAGCTGGTTGTAATTTTTTTATCGCTTTCACTAGACATAGATAAATGTTCAATTTTATTACTGTACAAGGTGTTTAGAGTTGCCAAGGCAGTTCATATAGCTAGAGATGGAAACAAAGTGACAGGAATGAAGATTTATTTCTGGGGTCCTTTCTTGCGAGGGAATTTTTACAGATGGGAAAATGAGGGTCCTTGAGGTTGTCACATGGAGAACATCCACATAACTAGGCAGAGGTAGAGACAGGGCTTGGACCAAGATCTCTGTACTGTGACATCGTTCTCCTTTCTCTGCATCAAGGGGAAGGATACTGAAGGCATTACAAAATAATAATAATAATAATGTATCAATATTGTTCATCAGTTATGACAAATATACCATGCTAGTGTATAATGTTAATACTGGGGAAAACTAAATGCAGGGTTTATTTATTTTTAAAAATTTATTTATTTATTTTAGAGAGAGAGAGAGTAAGTACACAAGTGGGGGGAGGGGCAGAGGGAGAGCACGTGCGAGAGAAGCAGACTCCCTGCTGAGTGTGGAGCCAAAGCTGGGGTCAATCCCAGGACCCAGAGATCATGACCTGAGCCGAAACCAAGAGTCCGATGCTTAACCAACTGTGCCACCGAAGTACCCTAGATGCAGGGTTGATAAGAACTCTCTGTATTATCCTCATAATTTTTCTTTAAACCAAAAAGTATTCCTTTTTTTTTTTTTGAGAAAGAGAACATGAGCAAGGGGAAGGACGGGGGGAGAGAGAGAGAGAGAATCTCAAGCAGACTCCTTGTTGAGCACAGAGCCCAACATGGGGCTCGATCTCATGACCTTGTGGTCATGACCTGAGCCAAAGTCAAGAGTTGTACGCTCAACTGGTTGAGCCACCCAGGTGCCCCTAAACTGAAAGTATTCTAAAATAAACTGCTTATTTAAAAACAAAGATGAAGAAAAGAGAAGAATAAAGTTAGAACATTTGAAGGGAAAGGAGTCCAAAGGACAGTGAGGGGATCGCCTTGGTGAATAGGAGAGGTGTGAGAGACAGAAGCATGGGTGTAAGGGCTTAATAACCAGCAGTGAGAAAGAAGACCTGCAGGGGGAGCTTGCAAAGAGAAGCTGCCAGGTACAAGGGATTTGAGTTGGGAAGGTTTCTAAATCCCTGTCAGGGACTGAAGGGAGAAAGGGAAACGACACTGCTGATATGGTCAGGCCACGCAGCACCAGACCAGCATATGGAAGCGAATCAGGAACAGGTAGTACCTCTTCGACCTCAGCCACAGCAACTTCTTCCTAGAAACATCGCCAAAGGCAAGGGAAGCCAGGGCAAAAATGAACTATTGGGATTTCATCAAGATAAAAAGCTTTTGCACAGCAAAAGAAACAGTCCACAAAACCAAAAGACAACCCACAGAATGGGAGAAAATATTTGCAAACGACATATCAGATAAAGGGCTAGTATCCAAAATCTATAAAGAACTTATCCAACTCAACACCCAAAGAACAAATAATCCAATCAAGAAATGGGCAGAAGACATGAACAGACATTTTTCCAAAGAAGACATCCAAATGGCCAACAGGCACATGAAAAAGTGCTCAACATCGCTCGGCATCAGGGAAATCCAAAT